>NW_025920473.1:0-87948 GCF_902686445.1 Sciurus carolinensis | reverse complement strand
AATCACTAGCCTCTGACTGTTCATACTAACATGCCTTCCATCCTGTAAAATCTAAACCCAACAAAATAACTGCCTGGCTTGGTACCCTTAATATGAATTTGTTGTACCCTCTAAAACTAATAGCTGCCATGTGGTCTTTAATACTAAAGAAATGCTCTTACTATTCCACATTAAACTAATATAGCAGATTCCCTGGGACATTAAAGATGGTTATAATATCCATAGTGACCATCTAAAACAAATATAATAGCTCCCCTATAGACTTCAATAATAATACAGTATTCCTATTATGGTCATTCCATGCCCTTTTTTTAACAGTATATGCATACAATAGCATGGAAAACTATACAAGAGCTGTTCTGTCCTTTAGTATTAATATAATTGGTCTGGTATTATAACATCAGAAGTGTATATCACAGCCATTCAGAGAACTCAAATTCTAATATGATATCCAAACTAGAGTATCAAATACTAATATAGAAGCTGTGCAGTGGCCTCCAAATCTAATGTGTTATTTATAGTCTAGCATCTAAAATGAAAATACTACCTCCCCTGTAGCTTGAAATACTAATATTACATCAATATTATCACCTAAAAAAACAATGAAATATATGTCCTGTGGCCTCTAATATTACTATATGCCATCTTTTTCATAAACCCTGAAATCAATATAATAACTTACTTGTGGATTTTATTATTCATTTAGTATCCTTGATATAACATCTGAATCTAGTAAACAGGTATTCTGTAGCATTTAATATTAGTATATTTAGTAGTATACAACCTTATGCTACTAGATATCTGCATTTTTGGCATTAAATAATTTTATGAGTTATCATTAAAATTAATGTATTAACTATCATGTTGATTTTAATCCTAGGATGATAAGCATATTTGAGTTTCTAAAAATGACCTAAAGGTTTATTTGTGGCTTTTAATACTAACATAATATCCATACTATGACATATCAAACTGGTATAACATATCATATCATATGATAGCTGCCTTTTAAGATTGATGTAATATTCATACAATAGTAAGTACAACTAATATAATAATAGCCCTGAGGTTTTAATACTATTAGATTATCCATAGTATAGCATTTAATGTTAACATAATAGCTTCTATAGAACTTGGATATTGATAAGAGGTGTGCAATAGTATCCATAACAAATATAATTCCTGTTATGTAGTCTATTATACCAAAAAAAATCAAAATAAAACACCTCAAGATAATGTGATATCTGTCCTTAGTTATTAATAGTAATACCAATACTACACCATCCAAAAGTGATATAACAGTTGTCCTGTGAATTGTAGTCCTACTATAGAATCCATTCTATTATAGAATCCTCATGACTAGGGCTGCTCTTCATGAGCTTCACTGGAAGCTAGCAGAGAGATAAGACAGAGCACTAACTGGAACCAGGATGCAAGTTCTCAACAGGCTCCATTAGAGACAAATCATGCCCATTAACTGAGAGTTCAGAAGGCAGTTGATCAAGCCACATAAAAAGCATTGTCTTTGTCCAACTTCTCTGGGAGGAACATGTCACCAATAATGCAACTGCAAAGAAATATTCCTCAGTCTTACCTGAGGCCCCATGCCACCTGGGATTTGATCCTTCAGATCTGAGTTGCAGTCTTGCACCTGAGACAAACCAGGTGGCCCCTAAGTTCCATGGTCTCTTTGTCAGGATGACCATACCCTGAGTACACAGCTGCAGATATGAGGACATGAGGAGTGACATATATAGCCTGCACTGCCTTGTTGCTTCTTGCTAACACAAGATCAGAGAGCAAAGTCTGTGTGGTGTGTTTCCAGGGTTTCTCAATCTCACACTGAAACTGATTGTTCTGAAATTCACACTTTGCCTTTAATCACTGTATTTGCCTAATTTGGATTTCAGTAGGGAACCTGTGGTAATAATATATCACTTTAAAATTTTTATTTTGTTTACATTGGTCTAGCTGTCAGAAAAATCATAATTTAAAAAGAATGTCTGTTCTTGTGATTTTTCTATTGAGTTTGGCACACTACACCTTTGTCTTGGATGCTCTTCTTAGAAAGGGAATAGTACAGCCCTCAGAGCTTGGTGCCTCAGTGTTTGGATCTGGTGATGCAGTGCTTCAGAGTGTCAAAATCAGAACTGGGACAACTCAGTATAGAACCATATTGAGGATAATGGTAGAAAGATGTATTAGAGGCAAGGGACTAACAGTCAGGTAGGCTTTATTGGTATACTTCTTTGTGGGACTTCTTTTTTATTTATTTTTAGTTTTAGTTTTTTAATTTATTTTTATTGTAAACAAATGGGATACATCTTGTTTCTCTGTTTGTACATGAAGTAGAGGTATGCCATTTGTGTAATCATACATTTACCTAGGGTAGTAGTTTGATTCATTCTGTTATTTTTTTCCATTCCCCCCACTCCTCCCACCCATCTTTTCCCTCTTTACAGTCCCTCCCTCCATTCTTGTCCCCCTCTCACCCTTCATTATGTGTCATCATCTGCTTATCAGTGAGATCATTCACTCTTTGGTATTTGAGATTGTCTTATCTCACTTAGCATGATATTCTCCAATTTCATCCATTTGCCTGCAAATGCCATAATTTTACTATTCTTTATGACTGAGTAATATTCATTTGTACATATATACCACAGTTTCTTTATCCATTCTTCAATTGAAGGACATCTAGGTTGGTTACACAATCTGGCTATGGTGAATTGAGCAGCTGTGAACATTGATGTGGCTGCATCTCAGTAATATGCTGATTTGAAGTCCTTTGGGTATAGGCCAAGGAGTGGGATAGCTGCGTAAAATGGTGATTCCAGTCCAAGTTTTCTAAGGAAACTCCACACTGCTTTCCAGAGTGGCTGCACTAATTTGCAACCTTGTGGGACTTCTTTTTTAAGATGTGAACCTGTTTCCAGTGGAATCAAACCACTCTGGAATCCAAGATTCATCCCCTTTTTCTGTGATTTATTTTTCTCTTGTTTTGGAGAATTAAGCAATGATCCCAGCAAATCATTTTATAGTCATTTTCCAAGAGTGATCAATGAAGAGAAACTTATCACTAGCTGACCTTGTTAGCATAAAGGTTTTTAACAGTGACTTGGAAACTGACTAAAATTCTGCTCATTTCATGGTCCTCTCAGGCCTGCCAAAGCTCATACAGGGCTCTTTCTCCTTCTTGAAGAAACTTAGTGGATAGGAAATGTTATCACATAATGCCATAATGTCATAAGGTGAATACCTAAAGGAGCAGGAGATAAAAGGGGAGAATTTTCCATGACTTCGATTTTCACCAGCTTAAAAAACAGGGACTATGTACTTTTGTCAAATTCACTGGTGCCTCAGGGATTACCAATCTCAGCACCATTCAGAGTTGCAGGTCTTTCTTGCAGTGATCCTCACCATTTGTTGTACCCAAGTAAATTTCAAAGAACAAAGAGGCATTCAGCTATGTCCTATCCTGGGAGCCCTTCCACAGGGGTGATTGCAGATATGAGTATTGATGTTCAAATCTTTCCAAGCCAGTGGTCTATCATCAGACTCTCACCTTTGTGGGAAGGTAATGAGAAGACAATTAGTTCTGTATGCACAAACAAGATGGTTCTAAGCATTTGAGATGGTTTGCTAATTTTTGATGTTTCTTAATAGAAGAGAAGGAGATCAGCTTCTTATGTATCGCACTCCCCGCCCGCAGAGAGACGCGACACCTGGTTCTTTTCAGCCTTTTTATTGCGCGCACCCCCATCCTCTCAGTTCTTTCTTTGTTCTCCCCCTTCGAGGAACTTACACTCCAATATATACATTACCGTAACCAATCAGCATTTGAGCACGAGGGGAGAGCATGAACAGATACAGGCAGTAAATGCAGACATGCAGTGATCATGCACTGTCCACGAGGGAATTTAACCAATCCCTGGAACTTCCTCAAATAATGTCAGTTGTTTGTGCAAAAGTTAACTGCTCTGGCTCACTGCCAGGCGCCATCTTAGCCACACCTAGGGCCAGGGGTCCCGGGCACCCCGACAGTTCCCCCTGTTTTATTATAAAATTAAAGCTCGGGACCGTGCCTGTCTTAGGCGGAGTGGTCAAGCACCGTCCTTACCCGTCATTGGATAACTGTAGAGCATGCTACAGCTCCTGTCTTAGGTTGGTACGGGGTCACCTCCTTCCTTACCCATATGACTACCGGTCCAGCATCGTGAGCCATACTTGTGGGGAACTACCGGCCTCTAGGGCGGCCATGGCCTGATGGAAGATGATGCGATCTCTAGCATAATCTTGGCGCATGCGCATGATAAAGCGCGTGAGGAAGATAACAGTATTAACCATGAGGATAAATAAAGCTCCCGTTCCTGCCCATTGCTGTACAAAGCTGAAAGAAGAGGATATCCAACTTAGCACTTCAGACATTGGCGCTATATCGACTCTAGTAGCGTTAAGGCTAACAATTTGAGATCTAAGAATAGCAGTAAGATTATCAAATTCATAAGACCAGCTGGTATGAAGCTGAACAGATAAGATTCTAGACAAGCTTGCTGCATAGCTGAAGTTATGGTAAGCTACAGGTGTAACGCACAGTCCCGTCAGATGATAAATACATCCCACGTTTAACAGTTCCTGTAAAATGTCCATTTGTTCTTGAAGTAAGTCCACTCGCTGGTTTACAAGAAGAATCCCTGCTTTTAGGTGTTGATCCACTGCTTGCTGAGTGGATAAAGCAGTAGCAGTCTGTTGAACCACATTATTGAGTGTAGCTGCGGACTGTACTGACGCAGTTAAGGCTACAGCTGCTGCAGTGGCTGCTGCCGCTGATGCAACTACAGCGGTAATGACTGCCGCGGTGATTCCAAAGTCCCTCTTATTTCTGGAAAGCAATACTGGCAATTCATAATCTGTAACAGAGACTGGGACTGGTAGGAAGGTAGGAACACACATTAAGTCTGCCAGCAGGAACCTAGAAGCATTTTAACATTGAGAGATAGCACAAATCTAAAGTACAATTGAGAGAAGCAGTTGTTTTGTTACATAGTTGAACTGTTCCTCCTAAGAGACTAAAAAGAGATTGTAAGTTAGTTTATTCCGTGGAAACACACAAACTGAGCCGCAGCTCCAGTAAAGCACCGGGTTACCCTTATTACCCAGAGTTAATAAAACCCCAAACAAAGAGACAAAGAGAAAGTTTATCTTTAGGGGACCTGAAGGTCTCCTTTATTCCCCCTTTTTGTTTATCATGGATAGAATCTTATATCCATTTGTCCATCCTGCCTCAGTTATCAGTTTGCTTAATCATTTGGTACTGTTGAGTAAGGACCATAGTTTGGATTGTTTAAAGGGAATAATACAGACTTCTCCCGGCAGGGAGAAAGGGGCCATGGCTGATATTTCAAAAGTCCCGAGAAGTGAGCGCACCCTACATCCCCTATAGGTCAAATTTTCCTTTGTTCTTCAGTTCTCTCCCCCCTTACCTTACTCTCCTTCCTGCCTTCGTGACTAGGCCTGGTTTTGCATTAAGTGAGAATCCATGGGCAGGGGGAGGGCCAAGGTGATTCAGGCAGGTAAGGGCCCAGGGGGCATTAATTAGCATCTCCTTGCTTGCAGTCCTTGATAAAGGCAGGTAAATTTGGTAATCAATGGGCTCTGGAGATCCTTGACATTTGCAAAGGCAGATGGCTTCATGGCTTCATTTCCTCGAATTGACCCGATTCCCTATTTCTACACTAACTACCTGTCCTTAATTCTGGCTTCATTCCCCGCTTTAGCTATAGGAACTCCCAACTGCTTTAAGGAAAAGGGGGCGTCGGTCATTCTGGCTGCTTCGAAGCTGAAAGGGGGCAGTGAGGGGCAAGCAGTTTGGAGTTCCTTTTTTTAAAAATCGGGTCAATCGAGGGATCCAAGGTAGAAGTCTGGTTGGGGAAGAGCAGGTTGTAAAGTCATCTGGGGGTGGGTGCTTCTATGATAGAAGAACAAAAAGACATGAGTACTGAAATGAAATTAATACAAAGTAAATGTTGCAGCATCTGGAGCATGCCACTGAGTATCATGAAAATGACAGAAGTCAATCTTTCACCAGGAGGTGGAAGAACTGAGAAATTGTTCCCATAATTAGACCTAGCAAAGGCTGGAAAGGACAAGGCCTTTATTTGGGAACTTTAACATTGTCCAGGTTATCAGGAATGTAAACACAACATTTAACTCTTAATGTCATAGCTATCCCAAAAAATATAGTTAAGCTACTTAAGTCTTCTGATTTTGTAAAATATCCCTTTATTGGTATAACCTGTGTTTAGTAGCGAGCTCTATACTTCTGTTACTTAGGGCTAGGTAATCATACGAGCAAACATAGATTAAGTCTACCTGTGTAGCTTAGGAAGGTCTGCAGGCCTTAAACTGACTAAAAACTTCTGGCTCTGGCAGTTTCTCTTGATAGTTATCAGGCACATTTGCTGAAGAATCTTTCTTTCATTTGTAGCTTCCAGTCTTTATTCTAGTGGACTAACATAAGTGTACATCTTAAGTTACATTTAATTATTATTTCTCTTAAATGCCCAAGAATGGCTATATTTTGGTTTTCACTGTTTTGCTGGGTGTCTAAGATCAAGCTGGTCAAATTGACCTGGTTCCTGTCTTGTTAAAGAGTCAGCTGAGTTCCCACAGGGGCCACTTGTAGAGAACTGAAGAGCAGCTTCTTAGCTCCTCCAGTACCATTGGTTAGGCAGGGTCTCCTTGATGAGGTGACTTCCTTAGGAAGCATTAAGGGATGTCTCCCTTTTTTCATGACCCTCCTCTGCAGCAGATGCACTGAGTGATTTTTCATCCTCTAGTCTCAACAATCTCCTTGATCAGGAGGTTGTGTGACCCAGAGTTGCAGCACTCCTTAGAGAAGTCCTCTTATTCCCTGGGTTCAGGCTGACTGAGGGCAAAAGATCCAAATACTGGCCTATCTTGCCTTCTGTATTTAATTCCAATCTCTAAGTTTGATCTTAATCATCCAGCAAGCCAGTTTCACCAGTCATAAAGTGAGAGTACTGGGCTTTAACTTTAATGTTCATAACTTTATAGTTATTTACCCTTTTATCTAACTGGAGTCTGCATTAGTACTGGAAGTTACTACTATCTGTTCTGGTATCTGTTAGGTGATGGCTTATTATCACAAGTTACCTAGGTTGCCTGTTCTTGAAGCAGCTACTTCTGCAAAACATTAACAGGTAACAGTTTTACAAAATGAAATTAGCAAGAGTAAAAATATATTCTGCTTGTATAATAGCTATCTTGAATTTTGACTGAGAACCACATTATATTTCCTATTTGAGATCATAGTAATTTTACAACAAAAACCAATCTTTTGATTATAAATTTAAATAAGCTGAAGTCTGACTTATTTTGGAGTCACTCTAACATGCAGTAAGGTGGGAGGCAGAGCCTTATCTCAGGTAAGGCGTGACTCTTTACAGATTTTAAGTGTTCTAATCCTACAACTAATTTTTGCCCCTTTTGCCATGACCAGCATGACCAAATTTTCAAGTTCAGTGAGGGTCAAAGGAGTATTAGAAAATAAAGGTTTATAAACACAGATTTTGAAGATTAAGCTGAGATCAGATGGAGCTCTATTCCCTGATGGAAATGCAGACCTAAAGAGTTATGTTAGCAATCTTTATACATGTCTTATTATTTTAGAGACTATGTAAGCATTATTCTTTGTTTTTAGGAGAGTTATAGAGACTAGACCATCTATGCAACTTTTTCCCACAACTGCAAAGTACAATGTTAGGAACTCTGTGTAGCTCTCAAAGAAGTCCACTGTCCAAAGTTACTGTAAGGTGGGCAGGAACTAGAGAAGGGAACTGATGAAACACTGGTTACCTAGCAAAACAATTTCTTTCTGCCCAAGAGCTGTGTGCCTGATATCAATGTAAGAGCTGATAGGACTCCTGTACAGAGCCTCCCCAGGGAGGTTACTGCCACAGCAGTTAGGCATCTTGTGCTCCTACACAGGAACACTTCCAGGCACCAGGCATGCTACAGTCATGAAGTCAGGGACCCCAATCTCAGTCATTGTTGTCCCATTTTTGCTATAATGCATTATACTCTTTCTTAAATGTCAATTTAAGAAGTTTATATATATTGATTTCTAGGTCCATATGAACATTAGTTAACACAGTCTAACATTATATCCAAAACAGGAATCAATCAAAGAAAGGCTGAGAGAGCTTTTAACTTTTCTTTTGTGTAGCAAAATGCTTTCACCTTCTACAATATGAACCTTTAAACAAATCAGGCTCTAACTTTTATAAATACATTTATATTTGAAGTTCTTTATCTCAGTGTAAAAAGTAACAAATTTTACACGTACCCCATTGATAGCAGGTCCTATAATAGAACATTAAATGATAGAAATTAATCCCCAATGAAATTTACTCTTTATAAGCTTAAAATTACCATTACAGACAAGTTTATCTGGAGAATAGCAGCTCGATAAACTTCCTGCTTTAAAAACTTGTATACCTGGAAAATATGAACACATTTAATATATAACTAGAAACCATTTCACAATTACCTTGACAGTTTTATCTTACCAAATTTAGTTTTTAAAGAAAAATTTAGACTCTGTAACACAGTACAATACTTTAACAGTTGTTTAACCATAATTGTATACACCCCAATTTTTAAGACTAATTGTTCTAAAGAATAAAACTTAAGAGACACAAAGTTAAGAGTAAATTAGTGTTTCTAAGAAATCCTTGCCATTTTACCATGTCATTTTACCATATAGATTAAACTTTGGCTTATATTAGAACATTAGTATTTCACCTTAGGAAAAACCTTAAATAGTTTTAGCTGTTTTACATACATACAACCAACTTAGTTATACACAGACTTGTTGAAACTTGCCCTTTACTTACACACAGACTTTCTTACCCAGAAACATTTCCTTTTTCCTTTTACTAAATACATTTCCATACCCAGAACCTTTTATTTTCTCTTTCCTATTTGTTGACCCCTTTTTGTTCACATTCTGAAACAACTCTTATAAAATTTCTGAATTTAGATAAATCACTCTATTTTAATAAGATTAAATATTTTGTTGTTTATAGTACTCTTAATTGAAACACAGTTGAAACTTTTGGGACCCTTTATATATAGAATTCCACTTGTTAGGACATAACTTCTAGTAACCTTGGTTTTAGTTTAGTGATGACACAAAGCAAGTTTAAACCCTTTTTATTTACCAACCTATGAAAACATCAATAATGTTTAAGTATGTTACCCCATGTAATTTAAGGAGTTAAAAGTACTTGATGTTACTTAACAATTAGCATTTTAACTTTGTAAATTAACCAGACATCTCTACAAACACATTTGAGTAATCCCATACATGTTAACTCCAATTTATTTATTTTATAAAAACCAAGATATCAGACAAGTGTCCTGAACAGGATCTGTTGCCTCTTTCCTGCTGAAGAAAAGTCCTAGAAGCAATTGATATTAGACATTGTTTAACATTAACATTTCATTAGTTTGACCACCTGGAGACTTGCAAGTTATTTTTAAAGATATTTTACTTTTATTAGTTTACCCAATTTAAATTGAACCTTTTTAAATCACGTGAATAAAAGTATTTGGATCCATTTTTAAATTTTAATTTTAAGAGTGCTCAGTTTTGACAAAACATGACATTAGACAGCACGACATAACACATAACATAAAATCAAAGGCCTTGTAACTTTATAGGTAAATGTTCATTGCAATGAAACAGAGGTTCAAAAACTTCAGTTGAATAAAAAATAGAACTGATCAAAAAGAAAAAAAAATCATTAACCTAGGTATGCAGGATCAAAATTATGAGCTCAAAAATACAGCATTAAAGAAAAACAAAACAAACGAAGAATCCTAGAAAATAAGTTAGTTAAGTTTAAAACGGACACCTTTTTTTTTTTTCTTTTCTTCAGGTTACCCCCCCTCCTTCCCGCTGAGACTGCTGTAATTTACATTCCATTGCAGGCTTTGACAAGGCCAGGCAGGGGGGAGGGAGGATCACCCAGGACTTTTTAACCCTTTTTTTCCTGGTTGAGAAATCAGGTTAGGTTTGAATGCAGAAAATCATGAAACAATTATCTCCCAATACTTGTGGGGACTATGGCTACTATATCATGTTCCCACTGTGGAATATTTAATAGCCCCTCATTTAAAAACCATGGAGAGACCTTCTCTATGGTATCAAGGAACATTCGAGCTGTTTTTTGCTTTTAGTGGCATTCCATGACTTTTTAGCAACTCCCTAAGAGGCTGTTGCATTCCAATCTTAGACAGTTCTGTTCCCATGATTAAATCTTACAGCACTAAGAGCTCCAAGCACACAAACAAGCCACACAACAAACACAAAAATAACACACCACACACAGCTCTGATCACTGCTCGGACTCAAGGTCTAAATATGAACATTGTGAACTGTTCCCTTGCCTGGAACTTCCCTTTTACTTTATACTGGATCCCTGCACTGACGGACTCAAGGTCTTAAAATGAATATCACCGCTCGGACTCAAGGTCTTAAAATGAATATCACCGCTTAGATTTACCTTTTAATTACTTCAGCTTGTCGCAATGCTGCGAACATCGAGACTGTCTCACTATCTTATCCTCGGACTATTTATGTCTTGAATTGAAAAACTTACTCTCGGACTATTTACGTCTTGAATGAAAACTTACTCTCGGACTATTTACGTCTTGAATGAAAACTTACTCTCGGACTATTTATGTCTTGAATGAAAGAAAAAAAAAAAAAACTTACCCTTTATTTTTCCTCGGGTTCCCGGGTCTCTCGGCACCACTTATCGCGCTCCCCGCCCGCAGAGAGACGCGACACCTGGTTCTTTTCAGCCTTTTTATTGCGCGCACCCCCATCCTCTCAGTTCTTTCTTTGTTCTCCCCCTTCAAGGAACTTACACTCCAATATATACATTACCGTAACCAATCAGCATTTGAGCACGAGGGGAGAGCATGAACAGATACAGGCAGTAAATGCAGACATGCAGTGATCATGCACTGTCCACGAGGGAATTTAACCAATCCCTGGAACTTCCTCAAAATAATGTCAGTTGTTGTGCAAAAGTTAACTGCTCTGACTCACTGCCAGGCGCCATCTTAGCCACACCTAGGGCCAGGGGTCCCGGGCACCCCGACACTTATGTTCATTCAAATGTGGGCACAGGGAACTCAGTGAAACTGAATTATATTAATGACTATCCCCTGAAGAGGTTGGTTACATAGTCCTTTTTTTTTTGTTTTTCAAAACTGAATTGTCAGTCCTTCTCTCTGCTCCAGTAACCTTAGCTATTGAATAAATATTGATTTCTGAGTTGGTTCTTTGTTTTTCTATTGGGGCCTGCTTTCCAAATTTTAGAAGAATAGAAATAAACTGTCTTCAGCAACAAACACACAAAGAAGTGACCTGCTGTGACTTTGAAAAAGCAATGCAGATGTTCTCTGAAAAAATAGAGAAAGAGAATTTCACCCCCATGGTTATGACCATGGTATTGAACAACATTTTGGCAAATTTATACCATCATTTCTTCTTGATAAAAATTGCATTCATGAATTTTATAAACAAAATATTTTCATCTATGTGATGCATTTAGAAATAGAAACAAAAATGCCAGTTCCTTGCTATTTAATGGGGTCCCTGGAACTTTATCAGGTGTCACACAAACTTTTCCAAAAAAATCTCTGGAATTATAGCAGTGACACTGCTGTGGCACTATGGAGACAGAGAAATGAGATTTCTGATGACTACATCTTGGAAGAGAAATAGCATGGCTCTTTCTGATTTATTTTTCTTTGAAACCAGGTGCTGATGTGGATTCACTTAGATGGGGAAGGTACAGGTTTTGGACAATAGAATTCTCTGGTCTAGTGATCCCTTGTAGTGAATCCACATCATACACTGAGAAGAAATATTGAAAGAATTCTAAATTTCACAGAAAGCATTGAAAGATCTATGGCACAGGGAGTCTGTCTCTGAAAATCAGTCATGACAAACTTCCAGTGGGGCAAATTGGAAACAAGAAGAAGGTAGAAGTTGATTTCCCTTCTTTCACTGTTGAATTTACATGATGGTAGAGTTGTATGTCATCCCTTAACACTCACTTTTCTGTGTTGCATTTTCTGTTATTGGTGAATTACAGACACATGACTCAATCATTAGTGTTCCGAAGGAGTACATATATAAATGGCCTTATATACCTGATGACAACTTCAAAAGCATATACCAGAATAATCCCAGGAAAATGAATGGCATAAGTATTCAGGTCTTGTAAGGCATAATGACTTTTTCAGGACCACCCACTTGGCCAGATTCAAGCTGTATCTCCAAACCAAGTGAGGTGGCTACATCTGGGACTGTCTGGGGACCAGATTCAGGGAGTGTTGGTGTAACCATGTCCACTTGTGTTTATGTCAAGAGAAGATGGGAGAAACCTGCATCTCAGTGGGCCATTAGAATCATCTTGTGTGAGAAAGGGCTTTGGGTATGGAGTCTCCAAGGAACTGACCTCACTTCCTTGGCAGTAGAACACACAGAACTTGGAACCATAGTATCTAGGCACCCATATTCCATATAAACTGCCATTCTGCTCACTTGTCTTGAGACAGCAAGTCCAGAGCCATGAGTTCTTGTTTACTCATCTTGGATGCTTATTTCTTAGGAAAGTCCCTAGTAGGGGCCTTTCCAAAGATTGGAAGAACTCTATCAGTGTTGGGACCAACAACTCTTGTAATATTTCCCAAGAAGACCAGAGGTGAAAAAGGACAGGTCATTGGAAGTGAGTAGAACCTAGCCCTCCACTCAGATTTCCATTTAGGTAGCACTAGACACTCAGAAGTTTTTTTCTGTGTGTGTTTACATTTGTTATTCATATTTGTGACTCATTGAATTTGATGTTGATGAAACTGTGATACTATCCTTTAAAAGAATGCCACCTTACATCATTCCCTCCACACCTCAGAGAGATATAACTACATATTGAGTACAAACTAGTACTTCAAAACCCTAGTAACTATACTTCTTAGCAAGTCTTCTCTAAACACCTTAGAGAGTCTTTTTACTTACCTCAGAGAGCCTGCAATACACACCTCAGAGAAAACTTTTGTCTCATCACAGAGACCTTTCCTATACACTGAAAATAGCCCTTTTATTCACTTAAGTGAACACTTACACTCTCATCAATAAGCCTTCCTGAAAACCTCATAAAGCCCTCCTACACCCATAAGAGGGCTCTCCCTCCATGTCAGAGAGCCCACCCTACATAAAAATGAGAATCCACTTAACATCTCAGAGAATCTTTTCTTCACACCTCAAACTAACTTCCCTACACTTCTAAATAATGACTCCCTACTAATACCCAGAGCCTTTCTACACACCTCAAATTCCCATTCATATACCCCATTGGGACACTGCCTCCACACTTTATTCAGCAACACTTATACAACTCAGGAAGCCTTTTCTATACACCCCAGAGAGTACTCCCTATAAATTTCAGTGAGATGTTAATTCAAACCTCAGAATTCTCATGCTACAAACAAAAACACACCCTACTACACAACACGGATTCAACTTACTACTCACCAAAATGCCCTCTACTCATCTCTGAGGGTTGACCTGACACACCTCAGAGAAGAATCTGGATACACTGATGAGTGGCTTTCCTAAACAATGTAGTTATTCCCCCTATTATAATCAAAGAGTACTCCCATTACATCTCATTGTGTTCTACCTAGTCTTATCAGATAGATTTCATTATTCATTTCTGAGGTCCCTAACTATACAACAGAGAGCACTCCTATGCAGACAAAAACCGTTCTACACCCCTCATAGATTCCTCCTGCATGCTTAATAGAGGCCTCCCTACACACCTCAAATCATCTGCACTACAAATCTCAGAGAACCTTCCCTTCACACTTCACTGAACACTTCCTATATACATAGCAGTCACCTTTCCACACAGCTCAGAGCCCTACCTACTGATATCAAATGCCCTTTCTACAGAATTCAGATGGTCATCCATACACACCTTAGACACATATCCTACACACATTATTTATCAATCACTGTATCAATGTTGGGACCAGAGAATGGTTGCTGCACACCAGACACCATGCCTCTATACACCTCATAATGCCATAATTTCACTATTCAGAGGGTCCTGTTACACACCTCATAGAGCCCTCCTTTCAAACTTCAGTTTGTCCTCTTTTATTTCAGAGATCTCTCCTTACTCACCATAGATGTCCACAAATACACACCTCAGGTAGCTCTTAATTTTTACAAGTGAGCAACCATGCTATACACCTCATTCAACAGTCTCCCTACAAATCTCAGAGAGGCTCCTATACAAACCTGAGAGCACCCTTTCAACAAACCTTTAAAAACCCTACTTACACATCTCTTGTAGCCTTCAAAACTAGTGAAAAAGCCCTCCATATTTACCTCCAAGAGCCAAAACTACAAACCTAAAAGAACCACCAAGATACTCTTCTGTGTCCTATGAATACATCTTACAGTTTTTTTCATCTATCCTCAAATATTTCTCTCACCACACCTGAGTGTTTTCTTGCTACTCATGTCAGAGATGTCACTATTCACTGTTGAAGTCCCTCTGTACATAACTAAGACAGCTTTTCTACTGTGTCAAACAGGCCTCCTACTCCCATCATAGATCCCTCTGCCCACCTAATATAGGCCTCCCTACACAACTCTGAGAGCCCTTCAATCACACACCTGAGTGCTATCCCTCTGAATTTCAATTAAACCTCACTACACACCTCTGTGAACCTACATGGCAAAGTTCAGAGTCCAGCATACTCATCTCCATGATTCCTAACTGCAGATCCTATAAATCACCCTTCCACACTTCATGGGGCCCTCCCTTCTATATCAATTTGTCATCCTTATGAACCTAACAGAGTTCTCACTACTCACATCAAAAAAACCTACAAACACAACTAAATGAGCCATTTCTACTCATCTCAGTGCACCCTATCTATATACCTGATTGAGCCCTCCCAAATCAATTGAAAGGACCCACACACACTTCTTGTAGCTCTCTAACACACATTATAGAACCATCCTGCACACCTCATCAAGTCCACAAGATGCATCTCAGAGGCCACATGCTACCAACTTCAGAGAGACTTCTCTACATATCTCAATTTTAAAAAGTGTACCCTTCATACTCAAACCTGGAGCAGTACAACACACATTAGAGAAGTCCCTACATAACTCGGTGAGTAAAACCATACTTCTTTCCAAGAAGAAACAATGTTTCTTTGCAAGACTTCTATAAACACCTCAAAGAGTCAATATACTCACCTCACTGAGGCCTCAGTATACACACCTCAGAAAACACTTTGACTCTTGAGTATAGCCTTCCCTATACACTGTAAATACTATTACTCTGAATCTAACCCTAACCCTAAGCCTAAACCTAATTCCTACCTACATGCAACAGAGTCCTCCCTGACTCTGAAACTTACCACGACTTGACTTGACTCTGACTCTAAACCCTAACCCTAGGCCTAACCTAACCCTAAAATTATAGTGCTCTCCTTTCTACGCCAGTTTTTTTCTCCCTACTAATCTTGCCAAACTCTTACTACTCATCTCAAATGGCACTCCAAACACAGCTCACTGAGTTCTTTCTACAATTTCTAGTACACAAAACCTGTGAAATGCTGTCAGCCATCCCAACTCATTTCAGGGGGCCCGCTCACACACAAAAAGGAGTACTAAGACAAACATCATATAGCCCTCTTTCACAATTCATACACACCTCCTTACACAGCTCAGCAGCTGCACACTACCAATTTTAGAGATCCCCTCTCTTCATATATCATCCTATGATCCATAAATATCAATGGAAACCATCCTTACATCAAGAGTAGTACCTAGTTGTGTAGAGAACCTCAGGTAGACTCCCATATATATCTTACTGAGTACAAACTATATTCCTATATGAGACATTTGTACTAACTACACTTTGATGTGGTGCTCTTTAAACACCTCATAGTGAATTTCTCCTTACCTCAGATAACCTTCACTACACATCTCAGGGAGCTCTTTCCATTCACCTCAGAGGTCTTTCCTATATACTGCAAAAGTCCTACCTATACAGTTATGTGAGCCCTCCCACTCATAGTCAGAAGTCCACTGACAAACCTTAAAATCTCCCTACACCTTTCAGAAGGTCCTCGCTACATACCTCAGAGAGACCTCTCTACTCAAAGAGAACCTGTTTTAACACCCCAGAGAACATTTCCTACAAACCAAAAACTCATTCCCTTACACATCTAAATAATTCCACCCTACTCACATCAAGAGTCCTTCCTACACACCACAAATTGCCATCCATAAACAGCTTAGGGATGATTCCTCCATACTTTATTGAGCAACAACCAAAAATTCAGATAGCCCTCCATATACACCCCAGCAAACACTCCCTATAAACACCAGAGAGATATTAATTCAAACCTCAGAATGCTCATGCTACACACCTCAACCAGTGCTACACACACAACACAGACAGATTTTACTTCTATGCAAAACTCTCCTTACTCATCTCTGGATGCTGCATATACACACCTAAGAGAGTCCCCATCATTCTCCATTGAAAGTCCTCACAAACACTTCAGAGATTTCTGTTATTATCCTCAAAAATGCCTCCCATATAAACAGTGTGTTCTTCCTGCGCATATCAGAGAAATCTCACTCTTCACTTCAGGGAAACCTCCCTCCACAATTGTGTTAAAATCTCTACTCAGTCATAAAGCCACTTACACCCCCATAGATTCCTTGGCATATCTAATAGAAACCTCCCTACACACCTGTAAGAGCCCTCATTCACATGTCAGAATTTCATCCTTATGCATTTAAACAAGCCCTCACTGTACACCTCAGAAAACCTACAATACAAAGCTCAGAGAGTCTTTCCTACACACCTCAGCAAATCTGACCTACACATGACATAGGCCCTCCCTTCACACTTGGTAAGGTTCTCCCTTCTACATCAGTTTTTCCTCCCTACTTCTCTTACAGAGCTCTCACTACTTAACTAAAAAGGTCCTTCAGAAACAACTCACTAAGTCCTCTCTATTCATCTCAGCACACATTCTTTAGACAGCTGAGTAGCCCCTCCCAACTCACCTCAGAAGGACCACCCACAAACATCATAGAGACCTCTGACACATGTCAAAGATCTCTTCTACGGATTTTATAGAAGTCCCTCAAAAATATCACAGACTGCAAGCTACCAACATCAGAGAATCCTCTCTACACACCTCAAAGTAACCTTCATTCACATGAAAGAAAGTCCTTTCTACTTATCTCAACAAAAGACTCTACACACCTCAGAGAGACTATCCTACAAACCTCAGGAAGTACAAATGAGATTCCTTTAAAAGCTCTCTTTACGAACTACACTTCATTTCAAGTACTCTCTAAATTCCTCAGAAAGCCCATCTACTCATCTCAGAAAGCCCTCAGTATGTGCCTAAGGGAGACCTTTCAATTCACAACAGAGGCCTTCCTTGTGCATTTAAAATACTGACCCCAACCCAGAATCCAACCCTAACTCTAACCCTAACACTAAGCCCACCATACATACATACCACAGAGCACTTGCTGACATTGACTGTGACCATAACCCTGACCTTGATACATTACTAATCTAATGCTAATCTTAACCTTAACCTCATAGAGCCTTCCTTTCTACATCAGTTTTTTCTCCCTACTCATGTCACAGAGTTCTCATACCTTACCTTAAAAGGTCCAACAAACACTACTCTTTAAACCCTTTCTACAATTCACAGAACACCCTCCCTATGAAGCTCTGTAAGACCTCCAAGCTCACCTCAGGAAACCCTCCCACACACCACTAGGAGATCTCAAATATATTTTGTAGAGCTCTCTTACACATGTTATAGTTTCCTCCCTCCACAGTCACATACTACCAACCTAAAGCACTTCCCAAAAAATCTCAGAGTAACCACCTTAGACATCAAGGAAAGTTGGTTCTACTTACCTCAAATGCATTTCCTACACACTTCAGAGGGACGTCCTTACATATCTCAGTTTGTACAAATTAGATTCCTTTGCAATCCACTTCTACTAATTAACTTCTTTGCAAGTGCACTACAAACACCTCAGAGAGTCTATCTACTGATGATAGAAAGTCCTCAATATACATCTCATAGAGACCTTTTGACTCATCACAGAGACCTTCCCTATAAATTGCAAATACTGAAACTGACCTTGAGCTTGACACTATCCTTAATTTAAGCCTAAACCTCAGCACTCCTTACATTCCAGGGAACCCTCCCTGACACTGACACTGACCATGAACCTGAACCTGACCCTAAGCCTAACACAAAAGTGCCTTTCCTCATTCATCAGCTTGTTCTCCCTACTTACCTCAAAAATCTCTGACTACTAACCTCTAATGGTCCTTGAAACACAATTCAGTTATCTCTTTCTAAATTTTACAGAGCACCTCCCTGATTCACCTTTGTGAATCCTCTCAACTCATCTCAGGGGGCACTTCCATATATAAAGGAACCCTCTGACACACAAAATTGTACCCTGCCTACACAACTCAGATTCCACTCCCTAAAAACCTCAGAGAGCCCTCTGCACACACATTTAGTTCCCTGCTGAAACATCAAAGAATATCCTCAATACACATCTGAAGAACTGTCCCTACGCACCTCAGAAAGACATCCTTACAGACTTCAGTGTGTACACACTCTTTGGAAACCTTCCCTAATCACCTCAGCAAGACTGTGTACTCGCCTCAGGGAACCCCCATAATACACCACACAGAGCCATTACAACAATTCAGAGAGCCATTTCAACACACCACGGAGGCCTTCCCATTACAATCCAAGCACTCATTTGGATCCAAAAACCAACAAAGAACCAAATATTAACCCTCTAACTCTAACACTAACACCCTAATTCTAATACTAATTCTAAATATAACCCTAATCCAAGACCTAACCAAATCAAAATCTAACCTTATCAAAAACTAACCTTAAACCTAAGAGTAATCCTCCCTTCTCAGCTCAGAATAATCTCCATACAAAAATCACAGAAGCCTCCCTACACATCTGACTGCCCTCCTGACACATTAATAGTGTCCTCACTATATGTCTCAAAACAAGTCTCTACATACTTGAAATAGACATATCCCTATACAAATAAGTGAGTACATGCAATACTCCTTTACAAGCCCTTCTAAACACCTGATTGAACCTTTCTATTAACCTCATAAAACCATTACTATACTCTTCAGAAATCCCTTTTGACTGGCCTTGCATATACACCAAAAATACCCCTACTTACTTAATTGAGCACTCACACTCATGTCAATTACCCCTCCCCCAAACCTCATAAAGCCCTCATACACCCTTCAGAGACCACTCCCACGACATCTCATAGAGCCCTCCTTCTACAATAAAAGGAATTTACTTTCACATTCAGAGAAATTTTCTATATGCCTCAAACATACCTCCCTATACATCAAAGGATTTCCTCCCTACTCACATTAAGAACCCTTTCTACACAACTCTAAATCCTATCCATACACACCTCAGGGACACACCCTCCACACTTCATTGAGCAAACCCTAAACAACTCAGAAATCCCTCCTTATAAACCCCAGAGAGGAATTCCTAAAAATGCCAGAGAAATGTTAATTCAAATCTCAGAATGCTTGTGCTACACACCTCAACAAATCCTACCCACACATCTTAGATAGACCTCAATACTCACCAAAAACTCTCCCTACTTACCTCCAAGTGCCTTACATATACATCTCAGAGATTCTGTCTACTATCCTAAAAGAAACCTTACACCACAGGTTGTTCTCATTGCTTATATCAGATGGATGTCTATTTATTTCAGAGGGCCCTCAATACACAACTCAGATAGCACTCCTGCATGAGCAAAAGCCATTTTTTACACCTCATAGATAGCCTCTGCATACCTAATGGAGACTTCTCTACACACCTCAGAGAGCCCACACAACAAACCTCAGAGAGCCCTTCCCTTCCTACACACCTCACAGTCACCTTTCTCCACATCTCAGAAAACCCTTCACATTTATATCAATCATCCTTGCTACACAACAGAGGGCCATCGATTCACACTATAGAAGCCCATACTACACACATCATTTATCAATTCCTGCACAACTTGGAGAGCAGTTGCCAAATACTGCACACCATCCCTCTACACTACTTTTACAATTCAGAGGACTCTGTTACACTCTCATAGAACCCTCCTTTCAAACCTTAGCTTGTCCTCCTTATTCACATAAGAATTCTCCCCTTACTCACTTTAGAAATACATATCTGCACCCCTCAGAGGATACATACATTTCACCAAAAATAACACTCCCTAAACAACCCATTCATCTATCCTCTCTACAAATCTCAGAGAGGCTTCCATACAAACCTCATAGTTCCATATAATTAAATCTCAAATCTCAAAATACACTACCTGTGCATCTCAAGTATCTTGCACTGCTCACCAAAGAGCCCTCTCTATTTACTGCCAAAGGTCAAAACTACAAAATTCAGAGCAAAATTTGATACTTTATTGAGTGTCCTCCCAAAACACCTCAGAGATTCATTATACTATCTTCAAAGGATCCTCCATCAAACTTTAGTATGCTCTCCATACTCAAATCAAAGATATCACACTATTCACTTCAGAAGACTTTCCCTGCACATATGACACAGCATTTCTTCTCAGATGTAAAGTCCTCTTACACCCCTCATAGATTCTTCTGCACACCTAATAGGGACCACCCTACAAACCCCTGAGAGACTTTCCTATTCTTATCAGAGTGCCATCCCTATGCATTTCAATGAGTCCTCACTAAACACCTCAGGGAACCTACACAACAAATCTCAGAAATTCTTCCCTATTCATCTCAGTGAATTCTTTCTACACACCAAAGAGATACCCCACTCCACACCTCATTTTACCTCCCTTTCTATATGAATTTGTCCTCCATACTCATAGAACTCTCTCTACTCACCTCAAATGGATCTCTGAGCACAACTCACTAGCATTCTTTCTACACATTTCACTAAATACTCTGTATAGACCTGTGTGAGTCCTCTCAACCCATCAAAGTTGGATCTACCACACATGTCTAATAGACCTTTGACGTGTCATAGAGTTCTCCTACACACATCAAAGTGTACTCTGCAAAGCTCAAAGACCATGCACTACTAACCTCAGAGAGCCCTCCCTAAACACCTTAGAGTATCATCCATGCACATAAATAAAAGCACTCCCTAATCACATCAAAGGAATCTCTACACACCTCAGAGAGCCATCTGAACATACCTCACTGAATACAAACTATACTTGTTTCAAAGCCCCATCTGCTTACTATACTTCTTTGCAAGTTCTCTCTAAATACCTCAAATGGCCATCTATGCAACTCAGAGAGCCTTCAAATCACACTTCAGAGAACACTTTTGAGTCACTACATAGGCCTTCTCTGTATACCACAAACAATGACCCTGATCCTAAACCTAACTTTAAACCTAATCCCAACTCTAACCTCAAGCTCTCCCTATGTAAAATAGAGCACCTTCCCTGACCATGATACTGATCATGATCAGGACCTTGACCCCAAACCCTAACCCTATCAATAACCCACACCCTAACATCATAGTTTTCTCCCTTCTACATAAATTTGACCTCCCTACTCATCCCTCAGAGATCCCAGTTCTTCCCTCAAAAGGCCCTACAAACACAACTCACTGAACCCTTCCTACACATCATAAAGCACCTTTCCTCTGCACTACTGTGTGCCCTTCCCACTCAGAGGCACATCCATACACATTCAATTGCCATATGACACACATCACGGAACCCTCCTACACACCTAATAGAGCCCTCTTTACACAGCTCAGAGGCCAAATGCTACCAACCTCAGAGGGCACTCCCTACACACCTGAATGTACCCTCATACACATCAAAAGTAGAGCACCCTGCACACATGAAGAGGAGTCCCTAAACACATCAGAAAACTATCCCTACACACCTCAGTGAGACATGTCTATATACCTCACTGGGTAAAATATATACTCCTTTTCAAGCACTCCCTACTAACTCTTTTTTATGACAAGGCTTCTTTGAACACAACAGAGAGCCTGCCTGCTCACCTTAGAAAGTGATTAATACACATCTCAAAGAGTCCTTTCAACTCATTACTGAGTCATTTTTTGTAAACTGAAAATACTGACCATGACCCTTAACATAACCCTAATCCTAACCATAACCATTAACAAAAGCCCTCCCTACATACCACAGAGGGCTCTCCCTGACCCTGACACTGAGCAAGATATGGATTCTGACCCAAAACTGTAAGCCACACCCTAACTGTAACACAAAATTTATAGTTCTTTCCCTTTTATATCAGTTTGTTCTCCCTGCTGATCTCATAGTGCTCTCAGTACTCACCTGAAAAGGCTGTGTGTAAACAATTTACTTAGGTATTTCTACCCAGCAAAGAGCACCATGCTTATGCACACCTGTGAACACTTTCAACTCGCTTCAGGTGGCCCTCCCACACACACAAAGGGGCCCTCTCTATGTACATCAGAGACCTCCTATGCAATGAAGAGAACCAAGAGAACCTTTCATCCACATCTCAAACACACCTCCCTACACATCTAAGTAATCCCTCCCTATTTAAATCAAGAGCCCTTCATACACACATAAATGTGCCATACATACACAACTTAGGGTTGCTTCCTCAACACATTTTTGAGGAACATCTAAACAATAAAGTCCTCTTTATACACCCAAAGAGTCCTCCTTAGAAATTCCAGAGAAATGTTAATTCAAACTTCAGAATGCCTTTGCTAAAAACTTTAGCAAACACTACCTACACATCTCAGATAGACCTCACTACACACCAAAATTTCCTCCCAAATTACTTCTGAGTGCTGTACTTACACAACTCAAAGACCATTTGTGATACTTCTTGGATTGGTCTTCCTAAACAGCATTTATATCACCTGTAGTATCCTCAAAGAACACTCCCATCACACCTCAGTGTATTCTCCCTATTCATAATAGATGGATCTCACTATTAACTTCAAAGGGCCCTTGTACACAAACCAGATAGCACTCCTACACAGACAAAAGCCATTTACACCCACAGAGATTTCTGGTGCACACATGATACCTCCCAACACATATCAGAGCACCTGAACTACAAACAACAGGGGGACCTCTGTCCATACCTCAGAGTAGCCTACATACACACATTACAGACACCTCCCTATACAACTAAGAAAGCTCTCCCTGCTCACAGTAGGTGCCTTTATACCTCAGAATGCCTTCCATACACACTTCAGGAATATTTCTTACACACCTCATTGAGCAATTCCTGCACATCTCAGAGAACTCTCACTGAAAACCACACACCACTTTTCTGCACACCTCACAATGCCCTACTTTCAAAATTCAGTGGGCCTGTAACCCACTTCATAGAGCTCTCCTTTCAAACCTCACTTAATCCACCTAATTTATTTCAGAGATCTCTTGTTATTCACATTAGAGTGACATTCTTACACAACTTGGGACATCTTAATAGTCACCTAAGAGCACCATCTCTATACACCCCAATCAAGAGTCCTCCATACAAATCTCAGAGAGACTTCCAAATGAACCTTAGAATGTCCTTTAAACAAATCTCAAAAATCTCTACCTGTACATCTAATACATAACTCTCAGTACCAAGCAAAATATCATCCCTATTCATCTCTGGATACTGTAAGGACAAACCTCAGATATTTATTTAAGTGCCCTCCTAAAATGCCTCCAATTACAAGTATTATCCTCAACAAACACTCCCATTACACCTCAGTGTGTTCTCCCTAGTTATATTAGATATATCTCACTGTTGCCTCGAGTTATATAGCAGTCTTCTATTTTTTGGTGAGGGGCAGGAAGTTTGGTACTAGAGGTTTAACCCAGGAGCAATTTACCATCCCCAATCATTTACTATTTTCACTTTCAGACAGGGTCTCATGAAGTTGCTGAAGGTCTCACTAAGTTGCTGAGGCTGGCCTTGTACTTGTGATCCTCTTTTCTCAGTTTCCTAAGCAACTGGGATTCCAGGCGTTCATCACTGAGCCCAGCTCTTCTATATATTTGAAGGGACTTAGAAATAATGAGTGGATCAGAGAAGAACATCATGACAGTTTTACATTGACAAAATTTACATTTTTGGGGAAAAGCCTTAAGATCCATTTTAATGTTAAAAAAATGGTGAGGTGACTTCTGTGTAGTGCTGAGGAAAATATAACTTGATGGGAAACTGTTTCTGCTTATGCAAAAAGGAGAAACTTGAAGTATGCTTAAATATTTGGGGGAAAGAGAGGTTGACTGTATTGGTATAAGGTTACACAACTGTTGAGATTGGAAGATGAGTGGGGGTTCCACATCTGTGATGACCTTCTGAAGAGAATATGTGGCCTGTGGGTCAGCCTGTATAAGGCAACTGAAAGACAGGGGCTACCCCCATTCCATGACATCTCAAACCATCTGTTAGACTGTTCCTTGGTGCACTGGCCCTATCTCCTCACTCCTGAGTCTGAGTCTGAGATATAGGCTGAGACTTCAACTCTAAACTTTGGCATCTGGAGCCTTGTATTTTGTACTAAGGACTCCTCAAAGTTACAGGGTGTCGATCAGCTTTTTCTCTAAAGTAATTTAATGATTAGGCTATTGCCATCTCTTAGGCCTCATGAAACCTCTTTGATTTCATTTATCTTTAGCCCATGACCTGTTTGGGTTTCTTCATTGCAGCCCCAGACTGTACCTTTTCTGTCTCAAATGTCATCTTGGCAGTATCTGTCAGCATCTCTCAGCTCTTCACCTGATCTATAGACAGAAATTAATCTCCTAGAAATCAACAGGAATTGCAAACTCAACTGAAAGAGAACAAACAGCAGTTTTAAGACATCAATGAAAAATTTCTTATATCTAAATCTACAACATAGTGTTTGGTAAACCAGCAGCAAAAACACCATAAATTGTAGATGGAGTCAGTCAGCAAGTGATGAATGATCAGCTGTTTCCTCTGAGAAACAAGATGTTCTCCAACTTGATTTTCCTCTCCTTCCATGTAATTCCATCTTTAATATATTTGTAGAAATTAGGGATTGGTATTTAACCTTCAATTTACTGACAAAGTAAAAATGAGGCACAAAGACTATGGTATCTTCTAATTTACTTGTAGGTGTAGAGTGGGAATATGGTTAATGTCCCAGCTACTGACTGCTATTGGAGGCAAAATTGTCTGTACTTTTCAAGAATAGCTCACACCTTTTTTTACTAGGATCCTCTCTGCATCATATGAGATCCTACAGGCATATAACAAGTGTGTTGATCTAAGAGTCTGGGACTAATGATTTTCACTCGGTTCAAGCTTCTGCTGAGTATTAAGTGGACAGAATTTTCTGGTTATGCTGGGAACCAGTGTGACAGTGCACAGTACCTTCTTTAAAGGAGCTCAAGTACAGTCTTGTGCTAATTGAAACATTGGTAACCAGAAGTGACATATTCAAGATGAGGGACTCTGATGGTGAGAAATCCCCATTTCCAAGGACACAGTCTCTTCTTATGAATACAGGAGAGTCTTTTCCCTGCAGCACAATATACGGTTTCTGCCAGGTGTGTTGACTCACACCTGTAGTCCCAGTGGCTCAGGAGGCTGAGGCAGGAGGATAGCAAGTTCAAAGCCAGCCTCAGAAAAGCAAGGCACTAAGCAATTCAGTGAGGCCCTGTCTCTAAATAAAATACAATATAGGGCTGGGGATGTGGCTCAGTGGTTGAATGACCGTGATTTCAATCTCTGGTACTAAAAAAAAAATGTTTCTGGGACATCAGAGTACATTTAGTACCCTATAGGTCTGTCCCTGAGCTGCTGAACCTTCAGGGTTGGTAGATAGTCAGTCTAGAAGATACTGTATAGTCTGAAATATGTGCTATGAAGTCAAGGCAAGAATGAAGCTAGATGGAGAAGACCATCAGCCCTAGTAAAAACCCAAGCTGCTTAGAATGTTGGAGGCCCATCCCTCCAACCATCTGCTTGGCAATGGGAGCCCAGTGGCTTATCAGTTAGGTGGGCTGTTGGGACTAAAGGAATCATGGGAAAATTACCTGTGCTAATGACTATGGTAAGAAATAACCTGGTTTGAATTTGCCTCATTTACCTACACTTTTCCAAAAACTTATTGGCATTTTTTTTCATATGGAAGAAAAAAAAAGTACAGAAAGTTTTTAAGGAATTAAAGAAATAAATTTTGGGAAAAGGCAGACTGTATTTTAGTAATTTTTTTCTTAGAATCATAGTATAATTGTAGGAAAAATATGAAGAAGTATATCCCTCAAGACCCTATTAACTGTGTATAGAGTATGGCACCAGTCATTCTCCTGGGCTCTAATCCAGGTTTCTTGTCTTTTCTTCAGTTTCCTATTCTGTTTATGTGGTATATCATAGTACTTATATTTATGAGTTGTCATGTAGGTATTAATTCTCTTATTGCTTTTACATGTGTCTGGCGAAAGCACTGATAGCTTACTTTTCAATTACTTCCCTTTTAATACAAACTTTATTAGTGTTAGGCATATTTCTTTCAGACATTTACAGTCTTAACCTTATATTTTACACAAGTGTATCAAGATAAATTTTTTTTATGTTGGAGATCCTCATTTTCTGAAGTTGTGATCACAAGGGAACCTTCAGCCCTGCAGTGCTAGGGGCCTTCCTGAGTGTACAGAGTCTGTGCTTCATGCCCAGTAATTATTTGACTCAAGAGGCTTTAGTAATTACAGTAGTCTAGGATTCAAAGTCAAATGTGAATCTGATTGCCAGATACATTAAATTACCATCCTATGATACTTCCTGTATCTTTGAACTTCTCTTTCCTCATCTACAAATTGAGGATAATCAAATACCATGTATTTGGGGAGATTTCAAAAGGTGGAGATCCCTGCATATAGCCTGGGACTTGAAGCTTCTCTTGTCCCTGGGGTGGGCCTGCCTTCTCCTCTGAAGGCAATGCCTATGGCAGTATGTCCAGCTGTCCACTGAGGCAGGCATATTTGTCTCTTCTCAGAATGTGAAAAGGACAAAGACATCATTGATCATGTGCTGGCAGAGAAGTTTCAGCACAAGGATGGGGAGCTAGCAGAGAGGCTGATGCTAGCTGAGAAGCTCAGGAAAGGGGGCTATGTGCAGTTCAGGCAGGTAGGAAGGCCTGTGAATCAACTCTGGCAGTTCAGCTGGGGGAACTAAGAGTTCATTTGAGCAAAAAAGGGCATGAGGTCCCATGACAGGCACATGCCTCCCAAATAATTATAAAACAACTAATCAACAAATCATGTTGTGCATTATGTCTAAAATTGTTATGGAAAGCTTCATTTCCACTTTTCCAAAATGTACCAAGCTAAAATAATTACCAAATATAAAATTAAGCAAGTTTTTATGTGAGCAACCTAGTTGTATGACCTTTGGAGTAGTCATAATATCGTGCAAGTGCTACCTCATTTACTCTTAGTCCAAATCACCTCCTGAGTGCTGATGACTTCTTGAGTCTGTCAATCTCTTCTTTTTTCATTGTTCCCATTAACCCCAGCTGTGTGAATCAGGACACATTTTGTGTACAGCTTACATTCTATCCTGGCACAATGCACTATGTGTATCACCACATGGAGATGTCCTTGGACAAATGAGAAAATGAAGGGGCATCTTTATGTAGAAGATTCAAGAAGACACCTAACTTTAGAGAATGTCTACGAATCTTAGAGAGCACTTTCTTATACAGGGTAGGTCTCTGTTTGCCCACACCCCTTTTTTTCCCCTTTTGTCATAGACTAAGAGAATTCTGCTTTGAGAGATCCTTGGGTATGTTCTCACCAAAATATTTGTCAAAGTTCATATGATCTATTGTAAAACTCTACAGACTTAAATTTATCTGTATTCTACTTTGGAAAATTACTACCATATTTAAGATCGGACCCTGGAGCTGTCCCATTTAAGGAAGAAATTACAACAGTGGAGAGATGTGTCATTTCTATTCATCTAATATCTGAAGTAACTTCTCACCCAGGAACACACTGACAGTCACCAGAGGCAAGACATCCATTAGCTCCTTGTTGAGGGGCACAGATTGGCAAAGTGACTTGTCCACAAACAGCCCATGTAAAGTGGCCATAGGCCCTGATTATACTGAGCAGCAGCCAGGTTCCAGTTTTCTGAATCTCAGGATGTTCCATTCACCAAGTGATCTTTTGACAAGTTCTTCTGTTTTCCATGTCAAATTTAGGGTATGACAATTTCAGGATGCCTGAGTGAGAACTCAGAAGAAAAATACACAGCATGAAAATAAAAGCAGTCCAACAATGTCATTTCTCCATGGTTAAAAATAGCTTCAGGATGAAAAGGCAGCATCTACCTAATGTTTAAGAAGAGAAAGGGGATGTGACAGAAGGCCACATGTTAAACTGACATCACTCTGGATTAGGAGTAAGAGTGTCCCAGCCTCCATCCTGACTGCTTTGCTTACTACTGTAAACCAGGGATCATTTTATTTCTAATGAATCTCTATGTCCTGAACTATAGAATTAGCTATAGATTATATATAGCCAACATGTGTGGAATAAATATTCATAAGTGCTTTGGAAATTATATAGACCCTCAGTCTTTGGACTTTGTTTTGAAACTTGATAGAGTAACATCTAATATTGGGAATGTTGCATATGATTATTAATATTATTATTAATTTGATTATTATTAATATGATTTTAGTTTTGTTGATCAATGTATAAATAGAAGAGTTGAAAGTTCTTTCTAGGCTACATAGGTAAGATCACACCAAGAGTTATATAAATTGTCCCAGGTCATATGTGAAAAGTAACATTAATAGACTAAAACACAAACAGAGTATTAGAAACAAATTTTTGAAGCCCTTTTACATATAGAATAGTTGATAGTCTGAACAAGAGAAAGAAACTGGGGACATCAAAGATTCTAGTCAATGAAGTCATTTTTCCACTTGTGCCTGATTTTACCTGAAGGTATATGAAAGACCCTTTATCACACAGGATAAATTATAAAGAGAACTCAATAGTAAACCATGTATAATCTAATGGCATATTTTTCTTCTAGGCTGTTGGGAGAAATCCTAGTTCTTGGCTGGAGCAGTGAATGTCCCAAGTGTGTAAGAAAAAAAATGCAGGGAGGAGCATCCCACTTCTCTGACCAAGGAAAGTAAACAACTGCCACAAGTTGACTCAATATTATGAAGGGAACTCATATAGGAACCTGGTGGTCTGATCCCCCATGGCACATTGTGATTGGGCAAGAAGCGTGTAACATGTATGGCTGTTCCCACAATAAACAAGTTTGCAGGCTGTTTGCCACAAGCCTGCTTCCACCCAACTCCCAGAGTCTGGGGGTCTTGACTCCACATCCTTACCAGCATCTGAAGTAGCCTGGCAGAACTACATTTTGGTGCCCAATGTGCCTCATCTAATCACACACCTTGGGATTGATGAGTCCTCCCTGATTTGGTAAGAGCCCCTTCATGTTTGGTGTGCTGAAGGTCCTGTGAGTGTGAGCACAGGACCACTCCCCACTTTTTCTTCCCTGTTTGTCCTGATTGTCCTAATCCTGGAGAAAAGACACACACGGCCGCTGGCTCCTATTACACACTCCTCCCTCACCAGTGACTCTACTGTTACTTTTGGTTCTCCTGGCAAATTCACATAAGTGATTGACCCTCCCCCAAATTTGGAAACACACCTCCCTCTCTGGAGATTTTTACCGGATACACCATGCAGATATATGGCTGTAAATAACGACTCACGGAAGTTCCCCCACTGAACATGAGACATATTGGATCCTAAGCACTTCTCTGTATGTCAGAAGATAGGCTCCCTTAGTTCTCCTGTGGGTCCCCTATCTTAGGCTTAGGGGTACTCATTGCAAGTTACTTTACAGTCCTTCTCTTTGTTCTTGAGAGATTTGTTTACTCCAATCTTACCCCTAGGCAGAAAGCTCCACAGTTCACTGCTTTAAAGGCACTTCTTTTGCAGCTTGAGCTAAAAGTGAAACCAAAAGATAAGCAAATGACACTTCAGACCTCCACTTCAAGCATTGTAACTTCTAAAAAAGAGGAGACAGATGCCAATAATAACAGAAGCTTCCCACTGGGTAACAAAGGCCTCCCACCATCTGCTCATCCCCTCTACCCTTGGAATGAATTGCCCTCTCTCTCTCTCCCTTCAGTGAAGCACAGAGCTTTAAGAGTGTCTTCTTTTCTCCCAATAATCCATTTGCAGCATAAAATATAGGTCCAAAAATTTTACACTCTCAGACTATATAAAAAAGTGAAACAATACCACAGTCCCCCCTCCCACCCTGGGGAAAATGGTGAAGAAAATACAGCACAGATAGCAAAAGATATTCCTCTCCAGCTACTCCTCTTTGTTCTCCACAAGTAACTGGAGAACAGGACATTACTAAGCAATAAATTTCGAGAGAGAATCCTGTCTGGTCGCATTCCTCATGCCCCCCCACCATATCCCAAACAAAAGAGTGAACCAACAGCTCCACCTACTGGAAAAGGAAAATTCCCATGGGAGGTGGTTGGTATGGAGGAAAATAATGCTAACCAGCCCAACAGCCCATGACATGTAGCAGTAAGGAGTATGATATAGCAACCCCATTCCTCAAAAATAGTGGGAAATAACGTTTCATGATTTTCTGCATCCAAACCTGACCTGATTCCCAACCAGGAAAAAGGGATAAAAAACCCTAGGCAATTTCCCTGACCTTGCTGAGGCCTGCAGCAGGTTCAGTGGTGGACCAACCTGAGAGTAAAGAAAAAAAAATCTGTCCATTTTAAACTTCTCCTGGGCTGCTACATGAACTCTGTCTCCCTCCCTTTTACCCCTTCTCTCTGCCTTCCTCTTTCTCACTCTCTCATGCTGTAATTAATGGTCATTATCATTTTTTTCTTTTAGAATTCTTGTTTTGTTTTGTTTTTTGTAAATGCTATTTCGAGCTCACAATTTTGATCCTACATACATAGGTTAAAGATTCATTGATCAGAGTTATTATTTTATCCAAATCTAGAGTTATTTTTGAACATCTTATTCATTTCAATGGAGATAAATGTTATGAGGCCTTTGCTTTTTTTATCTGTATATCATGTTTTCTGATGTTATGTTGTCTGTCTATGTGCATGTATATTTCATTTACATGATATTTAAGCATGCATAAAATTAAAATTTACAAAATGGATCCAAATACTTTTAATTCACATGATATAAAATGGTTCAATTTAAATTGGGTAAACAAATAAAAGTAAAATATCTTTGAAAATAACTTGCAAGTTCTAGGTGGTCAGACTAATAAAATGTTGATGTTTATAAAAGTCTAATATCTATTGTTTCTAGGACTTTTCTTCAACAGGAAAGAGTCAGCACATACTGTTTAATACACTGCTCTGATAACTTGCTTTTAGAGTAAAATAAATAAATTAGACTTAACACACACAAGATTACTCAAATGTGTTTGTTAGAGACAACTGATTAATGTGCAAAGTTAAATGCTAATTATTAAATAATATCAAGTGCTCTTAACTCCTTAAATTGCAGGGGGTAACATACTTAAGTGGTATTGACATTTTCATAGATTGGTGAATAATAAGGGTTAAAATTGCTTTGTGTCATCACTAATAACAAGGTAACTAAGAGTTAAGTCCTAACAGGTACAATTCTATATACAAACGGCTCCAAAAGATTCAACTGTGTTTCAATTAGGGTACTATAAACAGCACAGTGTTTAATATTGTTAAAATGGAGTGATTTAGCTAAATTCAGAAATTGCATAAGAGTTGTCTCAGGATCCCAACAACAAAGGATCAATAGATAGGAAAGAAAAAATTAAAAGGTTTTACATATGGAAATACATTTAATGAAAAACAAAATGTTTCTAGGTAAGAAAATGCTTATGTGGTAAACATGAGGGTCTAAGTAAGGGCGAAGACTGTCTTTGTGTAAGTAATGGGCAAATTTCAACAAGTTTGTATGTAGCTAAGTTATATATAAGTGAAACCATCAGTTAAAGCTATTTAAAATTTTTTCTAAGGTCAAATACTAACGTACTGATATAAAACAAAAGTTTAATCTTTATGTTAAAATTACAAGGATTTCTTAGAAATGCTAATTTACTCATAACATCATGTCTGTGAAGTATTCTTTTTTAGAACAATTCCTCTTGAAAATTGGGGTTATGCAGTTATGGTTAAACAACTGTTAGAGTATTATACTACATTACAGAATCTAAAGTTTTATTTAAAAAACTAAATTTATTTATATAAAGGTATTAAGGTAATTGGAATGGTCATTATTTGTATATTAAATGTGTTCATCTCTTCCAGGTATACAAGTTTTTAAAGCAGAAATTTATCAAGCTGCTCTTCTCCAAATTAAACTTGTCTGTAATCGTAATTTTAAGCTTATAAAAAGTAAATTTTATTGGGAATTTGTTTCTATCATTTAATGCTCTATTATAGTACTTAGTATCAGTAGGGTATATGTAAAATTTGTTACTTTTTACATTGAGATAAAAAAATTTCAAATGATATGTATTTCTTAAAGTTAGAGTTTGATTTCTTTAAAGGTTAATATCATGAAAAGAAAACATTTTTGCCATTTTCCCACACAAAAGGAAAGTTAAGAGCTCTCTCATCCTTTCTCTGATTTGTGTTTTGGATATAATGTTAAATTGTGTTAACTAATGCTCATATAGACTCAGAAAATGATATATGTAAACTTAAAATTATATTTAAGAAAGTCATACTCACCATAAGAATTAGAACACTTAAGATTTGTGAGGGACCACGCTGTACCTCAGATAAGGCTCTGCCTCCCACCTAAATGCAAGTTAGAGTGACTCCAAAATGAGCCAGACTTCAGCTTATTTAAAGTTACAGACAAATGATTGGTTCTTGTGGAATTACTGTGATCTCAAACAGGGGATATATTGCAGAGCCAAAATGCTAAGCCAAAATTTAAGATAGCTATTATACAAGCTGAATATATTTTTATGCTTGCTAATTTCATTTTGTAAATCTGTTAACTGTTAATGTTTTTCAAAGGTACTGCTTCAAGAACACACAACCTAGGTAACTGGTGACAATAAGCCATCACCTACAGAACAGAGAGTATGTAATGGTAAATTCCAATACTAACACAGACTCCAGTTAAAAAAAAAAGGGTAAATAACTGTAAAGTTATTAACACTGATGTTAAAGCCCAGTACTCTTACTTTATGACTGGTGAGACTGGTTTGCTTGATATATAAGATCAAACTTAGAGATTGAATACAATACAGAGGCCAGGAAAAACCAGTATTTGGTTCTTGCCCTCAAAATCAGCCTGAAAGTAGGGAACAAGAGGACTTCTCTGAGGAGCCTTGCAACTCTGGGTCACACGACCTTCCAAACAAGGAAACTGATGAGACCACTGGAGGTTGAAAAATCAATCAGTACACTTGCTGCAGAGGAGGGTAATTGGAAAAGGAAGACATACCGGATGCTTCCAAGGGAAGCCATCTCATCAAGGAGACCGTACCTATCAAATGGCACTAAAGGAGCTAAAAAGCTGCTCTCAAGTTTCCCATGAGTGACCTCTGTGGGAGCTCAGCTGACCCTTTTTTTTATTTATTTATTTTTATTTATTTTTTTATTGTAAACAAATGGGATATATGTTGTTTCTCTATTTGTACATGGAGTCAAGGCATACCATTTGTGTAATCAGAAATGTACATAGGGTAATGTTGTTTGTTTCATTCTGTTACTTTATGTCTCCCCTCCATGCCTCCCACCCCTCTTTTCCCTCTATACAGTCCTTCCTTCCTCCATTCTTACCACCCTCCTTAACCCTAATCCTAAACCTAACACTAACTCTAATTCTAACCCCTCCCACCCCCATTATATGTCCTCATCTGTTTATCAGCAAGATCATTTGTCCTTTAGTTTTTTTGAGATTGGCTTATCTCACTTAGCATGATATTCTCCAATTTCATCCATTTGCCTGCAAATGCCATAATTTTATCATTCTTTATGGCAGAGTAATATTCCAATGTATATATATATGCCACAGTTTCTTTATCCATTCATCAATTGAAGGACATCTAGGTTGGTTCCACAATCTGGCTATGGTGAATTGAGCAGCAATGAACATTGATGTGGCTGTATCTATGTAGTATGCTGATTTTGAGTACTTTGGGTATAGGCCAAGGACTGGGATAGCTGGGTCAAATGGTGGTTCCATTCCAAGCTTTCTGAGGAATCTCCATACTGCTTTCCAGAGTGGCTGCACTAGTTTGCAGCCCCACCAGCAATGTATGAGTGTACCTTTTTCCCCACATCCTCGCCAACACCTATTGTTGCTTGTGTTCTTGATAATCGCCATTCTAATTGGGGTGAGATGGAATCATAGGGTAGTTTTGATTTGCATTTCTCTTATTACTAGAGATGTTGAACATTTTTTCATGTATCTGTTGATTGCTTATACATTTTCTTCTGTGAAGTGTCTGTTCATTTCCCACTGTCCCAATTTTTTCTAGTGTTTTGAGCATGAAGGGATGCTGTATTTTATAAAATGCTTTTTCTGCATCTATTAAAATAATCATGTGTTTCTTAACTTTAAGTCTGTTGATATGGTGAATGACATTTATTGATTTCCAGATGTTGAGCCAACCTTGCATCCCTGGGATGAAACCCACTTGATCATGGTGCACTATCTTTCTCATATATTTTTGTATGCGATTTCCTAAAATTTTGTTAAGAATTTTTGCATTGATGTTCATTAAGGATATTGGTCTGAAATTTTCTTTCCTCGATGTGTCTCTGGTTTAGGTATCAGGGTGATATTGGCTTCATATAATGAGTATGGGAGGGTTCCCTCCTTTTCTATTTCATGGAATACTTTGAGGACTAGTGGAATGAGTTCTTCTTTAAAGGTTTTGTAGAACTCGGCTGAGAATCAATCTGTTCCCGGACTTTTCTTTGTTGTTAGGCTTTTGATGACCTCTTCTATTTCATTGCTTGAAATTTATTTATTTAAGTTGTGTATATCCTCCTCGTTCAGTTTAGGTAATTTATATGTATCTAGAAACTTGCTGATGTCTTCGAGGTTTTCTGTTTTGTTGGAGTATAGATTTTCAAAATAGCTTCTAATTATGTTTTGTATTTCACTCGTGTCTGTTGTGATATTTCCTTGTTCATTCCGAATTTTAGTAATTTGAGTTTTCTCTGTCTTGCTCTTTGTTAGTGTGGCTAAGGGTTTATCAATTTTGTTTATTTTTTCAAAGAACCAGCTATTTATTTTGTTAATTTTTCCGATTGTTTCTTTTGTTTCAATATCATTGATTTTGGCTCTGATTTTAACTATTTTCTGTATTCTGCTACTTTGGGTATTGGTCTACTCTTCTTTTTCTAGGTCTTTTAGCTGTAGTGTTAAGTCATTTAATTGCTGATTTCTACTTCTTTTGTTGAATGTACCCCATGAAATAAATCTTCCTCTAAGTACTGTTGTCATAGTGTCCCAGAGATTTTGGTATGATGTGTCTTTGTTCTCGTTTACTTCTAAGAATTTTTTTATTTCTCTCCTGATGTCTTCTGTTATCCATTCATCATATAATAGTGCATTATTTAATCTCCAGGTATTGAAGAATTTTCTGTTTTTTATTCTGTCATTTATTTCTAATTTCAATCCATTATGATCCGATAGAATACAAGGTAGTATCTCTATCTTCTTGTATTTGCTAACAGTAGCTTTGTGGCATAAAATATGCTCTATTTTAGGGAAGGATCCATGTGCTGCTTAGAAGAAAGTGTATTCATTCTTTGTTGGATGGTATATTCTATATATGTCTGTTAAGTCTAATTTGTTGATTGTGTTATTGAGATCTATGGTTTCTTTGTTCAATTATTGTTTGGAGTATCTATCCAATGGTGAGAGAGGTGTGTTAAAGTCATCTAGTATTATTGTGTTGTGATCTATTTGATTTCTGGAATTAAGAAGGATGTGTTTGATGTACATGGATGAGCCAATGTTCGGGGCATAGATATTTATGATTGTTATATCTTGCTGATTTGTGCTTCCCTTAAGCAGTATGTAATGTCCTTCTTTATCCCTTCTGACTAGTTTTGGCTTGAAGTTCATATTATCTGAAATGAGGATGAATATTCCAGCTTTTTTGCTGTGTCTGTGGGTATGGTATGTTTTTCCCATCCTTTCACCTTTAGTCTATGGGCATCTCTGTCTGTGAGATGAGTCTCTTGCAGGCAGCATATTGTTGGATTTTTCTTTTTATTCCAATCTGCCAGTCTATGTCTTTTGTATGATGAGTTCAGGCCATTGACATTCAGGTTATTATTGTGATATGATTTGTATTCCCAGTCATTTGACTCATTTTTGTTTTTTGACATGATTTGGTTTCTCCTTTATTTGGCTATTCCTTTAGGCTAGTTCCTCCCGTTACTGATTTGCATCATTGTTTTTCATCTCTTCCTCATGGAATATTTTGCTGAGAAGTTCTGTAATGCTGGCTTTCTTTTTGTAAATTCCTTTAGTTTTGTTTATCATGGAAGGATCTAATTTCATTGTCAAATCTGAAAGTAAGTTTTGCTGGGTATAAGATTCTTGGTTGGCATCAGTTTTCTTTCAGGGCTTGATAAATGTTGTTCCAGGCCCTTCTAGCTTTTAGGATCTGGATTGAAAAATCTGCTGATATTCTTATTGGTTTCCCCCTGAATATAATTGGGTTCTTTTCTCTCACAGCCTTTAGAATTCTGTCTTTATTTTGTATGTTAGTTAGTTTGATAATAATGTTCCTTGGTATGGGTCTGTTGTAATTTTGTATATTTGGAGTCCTATAAGCCTTTTGTACTTGGTTTTCCATTTCATTCTTCAGATTTGGGAAATTTTCTGATAGTATTTCATTGAATACATTGTTTATTCAATTGGCTTGTTTCTGCATGTCTTCCTCAATCCCAATAATTCTTAAATTTGACCTTTTCATGAAATCCCATAATTCTTGTATATTCTGTTCATGATTTCTTACCATCTTCTCTGTTTGGTCAACTTTGTTTTCAAGATTAAATATTTTGTCTTCAATGTCTGATGTTCTGTCTTCCAGGTGTTCTATCCTACTGGTTATGCTTTCTATGGAGTTTTTAACTTGGTTTCTTGTTTCCTTCATTTCAAGGATTTGTTTTTTTTTTTTTCAGTATCTCTAATTCTTTATTGAAATGATCTCTTGCTTCCCGTATTTACTCTTTTAAGTGTTGATTGGTGCGATCATTTAATGCCTGCATTTGCTCTTTCATCTCCTAGTTTGCTTCCCTGATTGTTTTAATTATGTACATTCTGAACTCCCTTTCTGACTTTTCTTCTGCTGTGCTGTCATTGACTTTTATTGATATAGTATCTAGGTTTGTTTGGGACATTTTCTTCCCTTGTTTTCTCATATTGGTCAGATATCAGTGGGACTCTGTGATATTGCAGATTTCTTCTATTGGCTCATACTGTCCCTGTAGATTTCCAGTATATCACCTCCAAGCCTTCAGTAGCCGGAAATCTTGGAGGAACTTGATAATGCAGTGCTTCTGATGAAAGCTGCCCCTAGCCTGTTACTGGTTCCAGGGCTTGGAGCTGGGTCTGTGTGGAAAGGCTCTCACTGGGGTGGTCTGCTCTGAGAAGTTGGTCGTGAAAGGAGCCTGCTGCCAGAGGTAGCAAGTCTGCTTTGGGAAGTCCCTGGCTGCCCTTTTTTGGTCCCTGAAGCTGCCTGTGGGCCAGAGCTCACTGCTGGCTCCGGGATTCAGAGATGGTTTTGTGCAGTAAGGCTCTCAATGGGCGCCTGCTCCGAGATGCTTGCCATGTGGAAGGAGCCTACCACTGGAGGGAGCAGGGCTCCCTGGGAAGACTCTAGCTGCCTTGCCCTGTTGTGAGAAGCCGCCCCCATCCAGGCCTGCCACCGGGGCCGAGCTTCTCCCGGTGAGGGAGACTCACCCCATGACTATTTTAGTCCAAGTCTCTCAATGCCTCCCCTTCTTGAATCCTGGGTTCTGGAGTGACAGGAGATGCAGTCACCCTCTAGTCTGCCATCTTGGATCGCCCCCTCAGCTGACTCTTAATAAGACAGGAACAAGTCAATTTGACCAGCTTTATCTTAAACATCTAGAAAAACAGTTATAAACAAAACATTCTTGGGCATTTAAAAGAAACAATATTTAAATGTAACTTATAAAATACAGTTGTGTTAGCCCAATAGAATAAGTAAAGTTTGGAAGTAACAAAAGAGAGATTCTTTGGCAAACATGCCTGATAACTATCAAGAGAAACTGTCAGAGTCAGAAATTTATTTTTGTAAAACTGGTATAATTAAACATCTACACACTAAAATAACCAATGTGGTATGGATTATAAAGTACAGTTTCCTCATTTTGGGAAACTAATCACCTCATATGAGATTTTGCTTAGTTGCACTTTGGTACATTTCAGGGTGTATGCCATAGTTACATTAAACTTTGTTTTTCTGGTTTGTATAAATATGTTAAAGGATAATTTTAAGGAATCATCAGGAAAATCAGTTATATACATTTATATATAGTAATTATCTTACTTTTATTTCTTTATTTCTCATAAAAATAATATTTAATAAATAAAAACAATAAATAATTAAGAATCTTATTCACAAAAGTATGGAAATAAAAGTGACAAAATTTTATATCTTACTGATAAACTATGATTATGATTCAATGAAATCTTATTATATTTCAGCCAAATAAATTTTTATTTGTTAACAAACATTTGTACTTACCAGATTGACCAGATTTCAAGGACTTCCTGTGCCTAATAATTAAGGGCTGATTTCATTAGTCCAGTGAATCATTTTAAATATATGTATTGATTCACATTTTTAGACTGGAATTTATCAAACAACTTCATTAATTCAAACAATATGCAATTATATGAAATTATTCTGTGTTTTGTTTTTCTGTATGGTAGAACAATTATAGCCTTTCATTCACCTTCAATTTCTTTAATCAAATCAAAGCTTTTAATACTAAATTTAGTCAAATTGTGCAGATTTTTGCTTAAATCACACTTGTCAAGTTATACACAGTACAAATCAAGCTTTTATGTTTATAATTAAAGAACTTATGTTTTATATTTAAAGGCTACTATAGCTTTCTACTTTCCCTATCTATCTACATAATATGTAAATTTATCCAATGTAAAATTAATTTTAAAAATTCACAAGCAGCAGAAATCCTAGTAGAAATAAAGTGGATGCACCTACAATATTGATGAAAGTACATCACTGTTAGAGTAAGTGACAAATTGAAATTATAGAAAATAGGAAATTTAATTGGAACGTGTCTGTCCATACTAATGAAAGCATTTATTGAATGTTTGCCATTTTCATTAATAACTTCTAAATGTTTTTTATGATCAACTTGGGTAATTTTCAGAACATCACATTTAGTAGATATAGACACTATTTTATTTTACATTTTCAAGATGAGTAACTCACCTCATAATGACAGAAGTAAATATAGATTATTAGATTTCAATACAGTTAGAAAATTAGGTGTATAGGTTCTAATCCTAGCCAGGTCAGAAATTAATATTATCAAGAAATTTGCTTATTTGAATATATATCTTTGTGACTTTCTCTAAATCAAATGTATTTGTATTGTCAGTAGAATTGCTTACATACCTTTTTTATTTCATGAAAGATCTCTAAAATTATATCCAATTTTTAAAATTTACTTGGGTGCTTATATAATTAATTAAATTGGAAAATAATTATTTAGATTATATGACCAAACTACTTTATGTAAGAACACAGAAAATGCTACAAGTGTTCCATCTGTTTTTTTCCAATATCGTATAAATTGAGGACATTCTGTTACACCATAGAATCTTGCGGTGTATACCTCACTATTATGAGACCCACACACTCCATAAATTCAGGCCTACTTGCACAATAATATTAACTTTATTTGCCATAAGCTAGGCTATTTGATTTCTGAAAGCAGAAGCAGCCTCTCTCCTGGTCTTCCAAAAGGATGGACTCAAAGAAGAGATTATCCTAGTGTAGGAAGCCAGCATCCTTGAAGCCTGATGATTCTCACACTTAAAATTCCAGTGTTCCATATTTGGAATGTGACAACCAAATCCCTAAAGGCATTGGAACAAACAGGCTGGAACAAATTGCTTTTAAACAGCCAAAATATGGTTCCCTGAACAAAAGTGGAATGCCAAATAACTTCGATGGTAACTCTAGGCAAGTGGGTATAGCTGGAGGAGCTGGTTCATTGAGGTGTCATTATGGAGTGTATATTTTATAGCTGGAGAATTGATGGAGTTGCTCTTTCTGCTTCCTGATTGTAATGTGGGCCTCTTCCCTCTGCTAAACTCTTTCACCATGTTGTTCAGCCTCACCAGGAGCCTAGAAGAGTGGAGACTGTTGTCTATGGAACTAGACTTCTGAAACCATGAGCCCCTAAATAAAGTTTTGCTCCTTTACATTTGTTCTGGTTGGGTCTTTTAGGCACAGTTATGAAAAATCTGTCTAAGATAACCAGTTAGACCTTAAAGTCTTAATAGACCCTAAAAGAGATATCAGAATATTCATATTATTTGAAAAATATGGAGTTAATTTCAAAAGCAACCTTAAGAAAATGTAAAGGTGCTAGAAGACAGGAGGATCCAGGGCTGAAATAAATCTTAGAAATGGATCAGGAAATCCTTTGGAAAAGTGAGAAATACCTTAAGAAGCACTTTCCCATGAGAAGCATGCCTGAACCAGGGGCTCCTAGAAGACTGGAGAAATTAACGGTGCACCTTCATGTGGAGAAGACTCCCTGCAGGGGACATGGATGAAGGGAGAGCCATGCACAGCACCTGGAGGAATGTATCAAGGCCAGTGTCATGGAACAGTAGCCAGAAACCTAGAACAGACCCTGAGTGTGTCCACTGGAACAAAGTTCAGCATGCAGAAGAGTCAGCAGACTGCTGCAAGTCAGGTCACACTGGTGGTGGCAGGGTTGGGGGGCCACCAGGGTGGGCTCTGCATGCTGCCTGAATGTCTCACACTGGGCAGTGTCACAAGGAGAGTCAGCCTGTGGGAACTCCCAGCACTCCACAGCTGTTTGGGTAGTTTTTCAATTGTGTCTTAATAACAGAAAAATAAAATAATTAATACATTTTTATAAGTATACAATATTTCATAAGAAATATAAGAACACTACTTAACTCTGTTAACCTCCTTTTGCTTTTCTCTTTGGGGATTATACATATTGGAATACCGATCCTTTCTCTATCCCTGTATTCAGAAACAATTCAGAAATAAATAAGAGTAACCAATATGCAGTTTGAAGTTGTAGTTCTCACACACGAGAACAGATTTGACATTTGGGCTGAGACATTCATGGATGGCTGGGAGTTCTATATGATAACCAGAGAACAACTCCACCCAGCTGTGTGGTTTTTAAATCCAAAGAATATTGCAATTAAAATCAAAAAACTATTGGAAGTGGGGTATGGAAACAGGGTATGTAAGCCCCCCAAAAACTGAGTGAAGTCAGAATTTCTAATATTAAAACAGGAAGATGAACAAATGGGAAAAATGTCTTCAAAATTCCAAGGAGGCATTATTTCTAAATTATCCTACTCAAAATATTGTGAAAATAAGATAATACCACTAACATTGTTTAGGTTTCAACCTTTTCTCATGTCCTTATTCCAGGTTGCTAATAAAAGCTATGGCCCTCCATGAGGAGGATAGAAAACTAGAAGATCAATTGATCCTCTGATCCAGGACCCATCTTGGGGCTGTAGCATGGTGGAGCCTATGGAAATGGAAACCCAAATTTGTGAGGTACTGGAAACCTTTAGGGATACTATAAATCTACAGGATAGAAACTGTGTTACCTCAGACCTCCATGGGTAGATGGGAAGACACACAAACAAAATGGAAAATAAAAAAAGGAATAAAAAAAGCACTCCAAACAAACCAGGATGCACCAATTATAGACTCCATTGACAAACTTATAAAAATGTATTAATTATTTTATTTTTCTGTTTTTAAGACACAATAGACAAACTACCCAAACAGCTGTGGAGAAGAAATGTCAGAGAAGGAGTTCAGAATATACTTAGTAAAACTGCTTCACAACTTTAAAAAGGATATGAAGAGGGAAATCAGAGCTATGTTTCAGGAAAGGGCAGATATTTTACAGAAAGATATAAAGATCCTGAGAAGTCTAGAAGAAATCTTTGAAATGAAGGAATCAATAAACCAAAATAAAAATTCAATGGAAAGTAGCACCAACAGAGGAGACCATTTGGAAGATGGAATTTCAGGCATTGAAGACAAAATATATAATTTTGAAAATAAAGGTGACCACACAGAGAAGATGATAAATTATGTGACATTCCCTCACCCAGACACAATGTGTGAACAGCAACTGCTGAAGTCAACTAAGTGGAAATACTGTGACTACTTCTGGGCTGATAAGAAAGACCTCCAAGGCAATGGCACCATTGCGGGGTTTGAACTGCTGCTCCTAAAGCAACTGAAGGGCAAACAAATGCAGAAAGAAATGTCTGGATTTGTCCAAGGGAGGATGAAGATTGAAGAAGAATATGCAAAGAACTTGGCTAAGCTCTCTCAGAACTTATTGGCTGCACAGGAGGAAGGCTTCCTGGGAGGAGCATGGGTTCAGGTGAAGAAAAGCCTGGCAGATGAAGCAGAAGTTTATCTCATGTTCTCCACCAAGCTTCATAGCAAGGTAGAGAAACCCCTAATGAACTTTCATGAGAACTTCAAGAAAGACATGAAAAAGTGTGACCACCATATCACTGATCTCCACAAGCAACTTGCCAGCCACTATGCATTGGTGGAGAAGGCCCAGAAAGCCCTTACAAAGCAGCAGAGAGACCTGCAGATGAAGACCAAGCAGCTGGAGATCAAACTGAGCAACAAGATGCAGGAGGACATCAAGAAGTCATGGAAGAAGTCCACACAGGCTGGTGATGACTTCATGTGCTATGTGGACCTCTACAACCAGGCCCAGTCCAAGTGGTTTGAAAAGATGGTGACCACCACTTTGGAGCTGGAGCAGCTGGAAGTGGAGAGGGTGGAGATAATCTGGCAACATTTGTGAGAGTACACACAGCTGTGGCATGAGATGGGCATGTTCAACCAAAGCACAGTTGAGCCTGTGAACCAACTGCTTTGAAAAGTGGAGTGGGCCAAAGACAGAGAGCTGTGGGTCAGAGAGCACAAAATGGGCAACATTTGTCCTGTGGACATAGAGATCTAGACAAACCTGTGTGGCCCCGGGGGTCCTTCCCAGGAGAAGGGCTGGGTGTCCCACAGAGAGGAGATGGTGTCTCCTGGTGGGTGAAGCTGCCCTCCCACCCACTCCACTGTCCACTGAGGAGAAAGGAGAGGGCTGGTGATACCAGAAAGGTGATCTGGATGGCCCAACTGGGGCCAAGAAAAGAGACTTGCAACCTAGACCTTGTCTCCAAAACTGAAGCCCCAAAACCCCATGCCATTCTTGCTGCTCTGAGAAAAAACTGAGGCTAGAAAAAAAAATTGGAACTACTTTAACACCTGGAGACTAAATAATATATTATTGATTGACAAATACATAGCTGAAGAAATCAGGAATCAAATAAAAAAATACTTATAGGTAATTGAGAAAAATGCCACAACATATCAAAATCTCTGTGACAATATAAGGTAGTTCTTATTGTGCTTATTGTGTTTATCTTATTCATTAGAAGAATAAAAAGGCACTAAATAAGTAACTATTATTATATCTCAAAACCCTCTAAAAAGAGAAACAAATCAACACCAAAAGCTGTAGAAGACTGGATATAATTAAAATCATATGGATGAAATTGATGAAACTGAAACAATAAAAAAAAAGAAAATCAACAGAACATTAGTTTTTGACAAATAAAATTGATAAATTTTTAACAAAGCTAACAAAAATAGAGAAAAACTCAAAATACTAAAATTCATGATGAAAAAGCAAATATCACCACAGATAATACTGAAATACAGACAATAATCTGAAGCTATTTTGAAAATCTATGTTCCAATAAAATAGAAAATCATGAAGACATTGAAAAATTTCTAGAGATACATGCCCTACCTAAAAAATCGGGAGGATTTAAACAGATCAGTTTCTAGCAATGAAATTGAAGATATGATTAAAAGTCTATCAACAAAGAAAAGCCCAGGACCAGATAGATTATCAGCCATGCCTTCAAAGAAGAACTAACATCTATCCTCTTTAAATTATTACAGAAATAGAAAAAAGAAAGGAAATTCTTTCAAACTCATTATTTGAAGCTAGTATCACCCAGATACCAAAATCAGACAAAAACACATCAAGGATAGAAAACTTCAGACCAATGTCCTTGATGAATACAGATGCAAAAATTCTAATAAAATACTGGGCAAATTGCACATGAAAACATATTAAAAGGATAGTGTGCCAAGATCAAGTGGAGTTCATCTCAGGGATGGAAGTTTGGTTCAACACATGGAAATCAGTAAATATATTTTATTATATCAATAGACTTATAGACAATAATCACATGAGTATCACATAGATGCAGAAAAGCCATTTAACAAAATTTAGCATCCATTCTTATTCAAAACACTAGAAAAACTAGGGATAGTTGGAACATATGTCAACAGTGTAAAAGCTATGTATGCTAAAACCAAGGTTAACATCATTCTAAATGAATAAAAGTTTAAAACAATCTAAAAGCTGGAACAAGAGAGGGATGTCCTCTTTCACCCTTTCTATTCAACATAATCCTTGACACCCTAGCCAGAGCAATTAAACAAAAGAAATAAATTGAATGGATACAAATAGGAAAAGAGGAGCTCAAACTATATTTGTGGATGATATGACTTTATATTTAGAAGACAAAAAACACTGCACCAGAAATATTCTAGAGCTCAAATATATTCAGCAAGGTAACAAGATATGAAATCAATACCCATAAGTCATTTCATTCCTATACACCAACTATTAATCAACTGGAAATAAATTATAAAAAAAATTATTCCATTCACAATAGCATCAAAAAATACTTCTGAATTAATCTAACAAAAGGTGAAAGACCTCTACAATGGAAACTACAGAACACTGAAGAGAGAAACTGAAGAAATGGAAAGAAGATGGAACTGAAGATGGTAAGATCTCCCATGTTCTTGTATAGGCATAATTAATATATTCAAAACAGCCATAGTACCAAAAGTGTTATATATATTCAATACAATCCCTGTCAAAATACCAATGACACACTTCATAGAAATATAAAAAGCAGACAATATAGTTTTTTAACAGAATATGCTTTAGGTTTGTACTAAATTTGAATAAAATATTCGAAAGTTTGTTCCTATATATGTCTATTTATTCCTCCTTACTGTGTGTGATAGTGCAATATAGGTTGCATTTACACATGGTATACCTAAAATAATACATTTTATATTTTTTCATATATAATTATACATATTTTAAGGCAAGTGCAGAAAAAAGGATATAAAATGTATATTCACAGTATTCCTATATTAACCTTCTTATTCATTATATGTAAAATTGATTTATGATCTGTTGTCATTTTCTTACTGCAATCTTTGTTCCCTAATCCTTTTCTTTTTCTGTTACTATCAAACATATTTCATTTTTTGTGTTGTAAACTCAATGCTCTTTCAGTGGTAACAGTGTAGGTGCAAAATGAATAAACAATGACAAAATTTTGTCCATAGCTTTAACAAAAATAATAAATGATAATTTTTAAAATGGTAATTATGTCATAAGTATAATGCTGCTGAAAGGATACAAAATTTTCATGCATTTTGGAAGATTATTTGAAATGGTATTTGTAAAAATTCAAGTTTTTAAATTAGTTATTCTGAAAAACATTTTAGAAAAAGTATGCACATATGTAAAATATATGTGCAATATTTTTATTTACATTTTATATTCAACATAAAAATAGGAATTCAACTTTTTCATATCCATCTTCTGAAATATATGCAAACTAAAATCAAGATAAGACACTTGTAACACTATTGGTATGTGTTCCTGGAAAATATGTTCAGTTGAAATAAACAGGAAAAAAATGGTGAAATTTAATTTATGTTATATATAGATTTTCTTTCACTTGTATATTGCAAAACTAATGGGATATGCAAAAAGTTCATGTAATAGAACTTTGATATTCAGTCCCTGAAAAATAAAATTGGAATGAGAGCCTGAAAAAAATTAAATTTCTATATTTTTTTAAAATCTTGAACTTTTTCATGGTGGAACTTTTTCATGGTTTTCAGGGTTAAATTTCACTTATCAAAAATAAGATAGATTATGAGATGGGGATATAATTCAGTTGGTAGAGTGCTTGCCTCGTGGGCACAATGCCCTGGGTTCAATACACAGCACTGCAAAAAAAAAAAATACAAATTATTAACATAAATACTAAAAACCAAATGATATAGGTAATCTTCGTTGTTCAAACTGATTATTTCTTCACCATGACAAGTTTAACAATAATCTGTTGATAGTTGTGTTTCCATTAATGAGGTTGGTCTCAAATTAGGAAACCCATTGGGCTTAAAAAGTGCCAACACAAGGATTTAAATATTTCTCTTCCACTCTGAAGAAATGCAGGTGAGTTTGCAGCATCGTGCTCTCGGAGCACATTTCCACACTGAAATGTGTCAGTGGAAATGGTTTGCATGTGAAACTGGTGTCATTTTCTAGTACTCATTAATTTTGTTAGGAGAGGAGAAAAGAAAACAAAAAGATGAGAGGATGGAAGGTTGGGAGGCTTCAAATCCATCTCATTTGTTTGTTGGTTCATTTGTTATTTCGGCACCCTAACAGCGACTGGGGACTTGAACCCGGGCCTGGAGCAAGCGAGGCAGGCACTCTAAGTGATGGTCTATATCGCTAGCACAGGGATGGCTTCTCTGAGTTACAAAACTTGATCACTTACAGTCCTACTTTGTGAAAATGTATGCACATGAGTAATCATAACCAAGCCAAACAATGTCTTAAAAATTCTTAATCATCTTGTTCACAAGAATCCAGCAAGGAACTCTTTTGCATGTCAATACCCAAGACCAGCCGTGTGCCTAAGGGAAAGATTTTTTCCCTCTTCACTTAAGGACAAAAATGGATGTTACTGATACCTGAGCACAAATTTGTATCAGGGATCCAAGGACGCCAGGAGAAGGGGCAGAGACAGGACTATGTGGGATTGAGAACATGTCCAACTGGTGACTAAGAATGGAGATTTTAGGGATCATTCACACATGCAACCCTAGCCAATATATTCACAAATTATTTATAAATTCCTCGATCCTATCTTTTTCTTTTATTTCCTTTCATCATTTACTTTTGAAAAATTCTAAACAGCAGAGACCTGCACATAATGGACAAGACAGTTTTGGTGATGGATCTTGCCCATCATCTCAGGAAAGGGTGAGACAAAGGAAGTTGTTCCTCCTGTGCTATGCCCCTTTCCCTCAGTGATGGAGTGCTTCAGCAATTTAGCCAGATACTGTTGTGAGATATAAAAAGGCAAAGAAAAGCGTTGAAGGCTCATGGGGTCTGGGGTCCCAGAAGAGAAACGTGGTGAAAAAAAGAAAACATTCCGCATACAATTTCACTCTTCTGTTCCTTATGATTTCAGTTATTCCTCTCAAGATTCATTACAGAGAGACCATGATGGAAAGTCATATCCTTGATCCCACATTCATTCAGGCATTCACTTCCACTAAGAAAATCACATCAGTTGCTTACCAGGTCTCCTGTGACCTGAGAACCATTCAACTAAGTAATCAAAGAGGAGCGAGCAGGCATTGGGCAGCTAGGCTGTGAAGTTTTGTGCAGGGCTTCTAGGCTTCAGTGGGAGAAGGCACTGGGTTGCACTCCCCAAAGTGTTTGTGAAGCCATGTGCAACAAGCACTTTGAAGACTGGCTCATGGAACATTACGCCTGCAACCCAGATTCCACCTGAGGTCACAGAGGGGTGGCCTGAGAACACGGTGGGATCACAGTTCCCATGGCAACCAGAGACCATTCCACTCCTGGCCGCATCAAGCCCACATTCAAGACAAGTAACGACTCAGCTGTGAGGGTAAGTGGGTAGACCAAGGGAGCGAGTGCCAGGGTCTTGCCTTTTTCAAGAAATGATTCTATCTTTGTTGCCTCGTCAATGACAAAACAGACTGTAAGCTGGGTGCAGCCCCGTTGTCCATAAATCTCACATGTCCCAGCAGGACCAGGATTCCCACTGAAGCCTGAAAGCTCGAACATCCACCGAGGCCCGCTAGGTGGCGCTGTGCTACTTTGTTCCTACCATACATGCTGACAGCCCGCTCACCTGGCTCTATTGCAGGCTATTAGCCCCCTCAAGGTTTAGTGAAACAGCCTGGGACCTAGGGGTGCCTGACAGGATGTGGCTCAGGAAGCTTAGCACTGGCACCAGTGGATTTGCCCTCCGACCCCACTCCTCCAAGACTGGGAAAACCTGGGTTTTCTTCAGAGTCAGGAAACTAGCCTAGAGGCCTAGCAGATACACAGAGTGAAGTGTGGTAAATGCTCACCTCAGTAGAGCATGCAGTGCAGCTCCGGGGTAGAAGTGATCATGGAATTGGCACACATCCCTTTCCATCATTCGGTTTTCCCCTCCTAACTTACCTTGTCTTGTAAGGAGACACCTGGAACATGGGATGGTCATGTTCCATGTGAAGGTTTGTGGTTCCTCTGTTGACTCATGAAGACAGGAGCAAGTCATTCACTCAGAATGTTGGTCTGAGGACAGGACGAACCTGACAAGCAAGGAGAGTATTTCTGTGCTCACTCCAACTGCCAGGCCCTTCCTCCTTTGCTGGTGCATTAGGACTCCAGTTCTCCCAGAAGCTTACCTCCTGGGATTTTTCCAGGGGCACGACAAACCGCCTCATGATGCAGAAATATCTTGCCAATCTGCATTCCCACAATGGTTCAATTTCTTGACCAGAAAAATGTCCCTCTGTGGTAGGGTCCTGTGGGATATTGCCAGGAGTCATCTTACTAACCCCAGCAGGGAACACTCTACAACGCAGGGAATAAAAAAAACAGCCTGGTGATGGCATGATGAGCACAGTTTCACAGGTTTAACACCACATTTGAACATAGACCGTGGTGAAATTGGAATGGAAAAACCTTCCAAGCTGAATATTCAAAAGGGGAGAGTAAGGACATTTGTGGGGAAAGAAACCCTGGAGAGTGTCATGCTGGAAAACAATTTCGGAAAAGAGACACTATGAAACTCATCATATTTCATGGTCATCCTGCAAGCTCCACCACATACATTCATCCTCATCATACACTACAAAGAGAGGAGGTAGTTACTGCCCATTCATTTTGTATGCCACCATGAACAGGGACCCTAATTTCATTGAAAGTACATCAATTACCTTGCAAATTCCTGTCTCTTTATGTTGCTCCCAAGGGACAGCCGAATATATGTAGGCTGAATCCTATATTTTTGTGGCTCAAGAACCATGAACAAAGACTTCCCTAACATCACAGCACCTACCCAACCTCCAATTTAAAGCAGCTGATCCTAGGATATGCAACACTAATCCCTGGCTCTGTGAATGAAGAGTGCAGCACGATCTCAAAAATTTAATCTGCAAAAGGACCATGAATATTCAAGTGTGAACACCGACATCAGCAAAACCTGAATATCAAATCAGAAGTGCTTCCTTAAGAACCCACCTTTGAATAGAATTACTGAGGTGGAAAAGCATACGAAAGCATGTGCAAATGGTCAGATTCGTTTTCTTTCTTGACTTGTTTCCTTCCACCGCCAATATGCAATAGGCCTAATGTCTCTGATTCCCTTCTTCCAGTGTGAGATCTTGGAAAGAGGGGTTCTTCTGCCATTCCTTACCCTCCAAAGCACTATGCATTCATTCCTGTGTCCCCGGAAAACATGAGAGCAACTCACAACCCGAGTTGTTGTTCTGCTTCACCCAATTCTATACTGCATCTCTTGAGGAAGTCCATCAATATTAACAAGAGTCTAGAAATGGGTTCCATTCCTCTTGACACTGGAGCTCCAATGATTTTGGGAGAGTGGGTTGTAAATCCCCTGTTATACTCCTGAATGCTACCAATAGAGGCTAACATCGATTCCGCCCCAAATCCTACCACGATTCATGGAGAATTCACATGCAAGCCAACGCAAAGCAAAAGTGTCAGAGAAACTCCAGGGAAAAGAGCAGCTGTCTTTTGTGTTCACCTCTTGGTTTCCAGTTGACATTGATGTGCTTGTGGAAAGTGCTCAGGTGTGGAAGTACCATTCATTGGCAGTGAGCTAGGGAGTGTGTTCAAGAAGCCAGGAGAAAGCCAGGTACAAGTGCGGATGTCATTTCAAATTTTCAGCCACCAAAACCTGGTGAACAATGCACATTGTATTAAGGGGGTGAAGAATGATTCTCATAAGCGTACTCATGAGACACCCATAATCTCTCTCCTAAGGAGAGTGGAGTGAGGTGTTGGAAGTAGTACTCTAAAGAAATGCAGGTGAGTTTGCAGCACCGTGCTCTCGGAGCACATTTGCAAACTGAAATGTGTCAGTGCAAATGGGTTGCATGTGAAACTGGTGACATTTTCCAGTGTTGATTAATTTTGTGAGGAGAGGAGAAAAATAAAAAAAAAGAGGTGAGAGGATGGAAGGTTGGGAGGCTCCAAATTGGTCTGGTTGGTTTGTTGGTTCGTTTGTTATTTCCACAATCTAACAGAGTGGCTGGGGACTTGAACCCGGGCCTGGAAATGGGAGGCAGGCACTCTAAGTGATGGTCTATATCGCCAGCACAGGGATGGCTTCTCTGAGTTACAACACTTGATCATTTACAGTCCTACTTTGTGAAAATGTATGCACATGAGTAATCATAACCAAGCCAAACAATGTCTTAAAAATTCTTAATCATCTTGTTCACAAGAATCCAGCAAGGAACTCTTTTGCAAGTCAATACCCAAGACCAGCAGTGTGTCATAAGGGAAAGATTTTTCCCCTCTTCACTTAAGGACAAAAATGGATGTTACTGATCCCTGAGCACAAATTTGTATCACGGATCCAAGGATGCCAGGAGAAGGGGCAGAGGCAGGACTATGTGGGATTGAGACCATGTCCAACTGGTGACTAAGAATGGAGATTTTAGGGATCATTCACACATGCAACCCTAGCCAATATATTCACAAACTATTTATAAATTCCTCGATCCTATCTTTTTCTTTTATTTCCTTTCATCATTTTCTTTGAAAAATTCTAAACAGCAGACACCTGCGCATAATGGACAAGGCAGTTTTGATGATGGATCTTGCACATAATCTCAGGAAAGGGTGAGGCAGAAGAAGTTGTTCCTGCTGTGCTATGACCCTTTCCCTCAGTGAGGGGGTGCTTCCACAATATAGCCAGATATTGTTGTGAGATATAAAAAGGCAAAGTCAAGCATTGAAGGCTCATGGGGTCTGGGGTCCCAGAAGAGAAACGTGGTGATAAAAAGAAAACATTCTGCATACAATTTCATTTCTGCTCCTTATGATTTCAGTTATTCCTCTCAAGATTCATTACAGAGAGACCATGATGGAAAGTCATATCCTTGATCCCACATTCATTCAGGTGCATTCAATTCCACTAAGAAAATCGAATCAGTTGCCTACCAGGTCTCCCGTGACATGAGAATCATTCAACTAAGTAATCAAAGAGGAGCGATCAGGCATTGGGCAGCTAGGCTGTGAAGTTTTGTGCAGGGCTTCTATTCTTCAGTGGGAGAAGGCACGTGGTTGGACACCCCGTAGGGTTTGTGAAGCCTTGGGCAACAAGAATTTTGAAGACTCGCTCACGGGACATGGAGCCTGCACCCCAGGATCCACCTGAGGTCACAGAAGGGCAGCCCGAGAACACGGTGGCAAAACGGTTCCCATGGCAACCAGAGACCATTCCACTTCTGGCAGTTTCAAGCCCACATTCAGTACAAGTACCGACTCAGCTGTGAGTGTAAGTGGGTAGGCCAAGGGAGCGGGTGCCCGGGTCTTGCCTTTCTCAAGAAATGATTCTATCCTTGTTGCCTGGTCAATGACACACCAGGCTGTAAACTGGGTGCAGCCCCGTGGTCGATAAATCTCTCCATATCCCAGCAGGACCAGGGTTCCCACTGAAGCCTGAAAGCTCCCACTTCCACCCAGGAATGCTAGGTGGCACTGTGCTTTTTTTTCCCCACCATTCACGCTGACAGTCTGCTCACCTGGCTCTACTGCAGGCTAGTATCCCCTACAAGGTCTAGTGGAACAGGCTGGGACCTAGTGGTGCCTGAGAGGACATGGCTCTGAAAGATTAGCACCAATACCAGTTGATTTGCCCTCCATCCCCGCTCCTGCAGGACTGGAAAAACCCGGGTTTTCTTCAGGGTCTGGAAAGTAGCCTAGAAGCCTAGCAGACACACAGAGAGAAGGGTGGTAAGTGCTAACCTCAGTAGAGCTTGCAGTGCAGCGGCGGGGTATAAGTGATCATGGAATTGGGACACATCCCATTCCACCTTTTGGGTTTCCCCCCCTATCCTGCAGTGTCTGGTAAGGAGACACCTGGAACATGGCATGGCAGTGTTCCATGTGAAGGTGTGTGATTCATCTGGTTGCTCATGAAGACAGGAGCAAGTCATTCACTCAGAATGTTGGTCTGAGGACAGACTGAACCTGAAAAGCAAGGAGAGATGTTCTGTGCTCACTCCAACTGCCAGACCCCTCCTCCTTTGCTGCTGCATTAGGACTCCTGTGCACCCAGAAACTTACCTCCTGGGATTTTAACAGGGGCTCGACAAACGGCCTCATGATGCAGAAATATCTTGCCAATCTGCATTCACACAATGGTTCATCCTTTTGACCAGTCAAATGCCCCTCTGTCGCAAGGGCCTATGGGATATTTTCAGGAGTCATCTAACTAATCCCGGCAGGGAGAAGACTACAAGCCAGGGAATGAAATAATAGCCTGGTGATGGCATGATGAGCACAGTTTCACAGGACTTACCACCACGTTTGAACATAGACCGTGGTGAAATTGGAATGAAAAAACCTTCCAAGCTGAATATTCAAAAGGGGACAGTAAGGACATTTGGGGAGCAAGAAAACCTGGAGAGTGTCATGCTAGAAACACAATTTCGGAAAAGAGACACTATGAAAATCCTCATTGTTCATGGTCATCCTGCAAACTCCACTACATATATTCAGCCTCATCATAAACTATGAAGAGAGGAAGAAGTTATTGCCCATTCATTCTCTTTGCCACCATGAAGAGCGACCCTAATTTCATTGAAAGTACATCAATGCCCTTACAAATTTCTGTCTCTTTCTGTTGCAGCTGAATATATGAATGCTGATTCCTATATTTTTCTGGCACAAGAACCATGAAAAAAGGCTTCCCTAACATCACAACCCCTAACCACGACTTCGAAATTAAACCAGCTGATCCTGGAATATGCAACACTAATCCCTGGCTCTCTGAATGAAGAGTGCAGCACAATCTCAGAAATTTAATCCCCAAAAGGACTATGAATATTCAAGTGTGAAGACCCTGCATCGGAAAAACCTGAATATCAAAACAGAAGTTGTTCAATGATAGCCCACGTTTGAATAGAATTACTGAGGTGGAAAAGCGTACCACAAGCATGTGCATATCATGAGATGCGTTTTCTTTCTTGACTTGTTTCCTTCCACCGCCATCATGCCATAGGCCTAATGTCCCTGATTTCCTTCTTCCAGTATGAGACCTTGGAAAGAGTGGTTCTTATGTCATTCCTTACCCTCCAAAGCACAATGCATTAATTCCTAGATCCCTGGTAAACAAGAGAGCAACTCACATCATGAGTTGTTGTTCTGCTTCACCCAATTCTATTATGCATCTCTTGAGGAAATCCATCAATATTAACAAGAGTCTAGAAATGGGCTCCATTCCTCTTGACACTAGAGCCCCAATGATTTTGGGAGAGTGGGTTGTAAATCCCCTGTGATACTCCTGAATGCTACCAATAGAGGTTAACATCGATTCAGCCCCAATCCTACCAAGATTCATGGAGAAGTCACATGCAAGCCAACGCAAAGCAAATGTGTCAGAGAAACTCCAGGGAAAAGAGCAGCTGTCTTTTGTGTTCACCTCATGGTTTTCCAGTTGACATTGAGGTGCTCGTGGAAAGTGCTCAGGTGTGGAAGTCCCCTTCATTGGCAGTGAGCTTGGGAGTGTGCGCAAGAAGCCAGGAGAGTGCCAGGTACAAGTGTGGTTGTTTTTTCGAATTTTCAGCCACCAAAACCTGATGAACAATGCACAGTGTATTAAGGGGGTGAAGAATAATTCACATAAGCATGCTCATGAGAGACCCATGATCTCTGACCTAAGGAGAGTATAGTGAGGTGATGGAAGTAGTACTCTAAAGAAATGCAGATGAGTTTGAAGCACCCTGCTCTCAGAGCACATTTGCAAACTGAAATGTGTCAGTGCAAATGGGTTGCATATGAAACTGGTGACATTTTCCAGTGTTGATTAATTTTGTGAGGAGAAGAGAAAAGAAAAGAAAGAGGTGAGAGGATGGAAGGTTGGGAGACTCTGCATAGGTCTCCTTTGTTTATTGGTTTGTTTGTTATTCCTGCAACCTAACAGAGCAACTGGGGACTTTAACCCGGGCCTGGAGCATGGGAGGCAGGCACTCTAAGTGATGGTCTATATCATCAGCACACGGATGGCTTCTCTGAGTTACAACACTTGATAATTTACAGTCCTACTTTGTGAAAATGTATGGGGACAAGCAATCATGACCAAGCAAACAATGCCTAAGGAATTCTTAATCATCTTGTTCACAAGAATCCAACAAGGAATTCCTTTGCATGTCAATACCCGAGACCATTGGTGTGTCTTAAGGGAAAGATATTTCCCCTCTTCACTTAAGGAGAAAAACGGATGTTACTGATCCCTGAGCACAAATTTGTATCAGGGATCCAGGATGCCAGGAGAAGGGGCAGAGGCTGGACTATGTGGGATTGAGAACATGTCCAACTGGTGACAGAGAATGGAGATTTTTGTGGGTCATACACACATGCAACCCTAGCCAATATATTCACAAACTACTTATAAATTCCTCGATCCTACCTATTTCTCATATTTCCTTTTGTCATTTTCCTTGTAAAAATTCTTAACAGCAGAGACCTGTGCATTATGGACAAGACAGTTTTGGTGTTGGATCTTGCCCATCATCTTAGGAAAGGGTGAGGCAGAGGAAGTTTTTCATCTTGTGCTATCACTGTCCCTCAGTGAGTGGGTGCTTCCGCAATTTAACCAGATACTGTTGTGAGATATAAAAACGCAAAGGCAAGTGTTGAAGGCTCATGGTGTCTGGGGTCCCAGATGCGAAACGTGGTGACAAAAAGAAAACATTCTGCATACAATTTCACTTTTCTGCTCCTTAGGATTTCAGTTAATCCTCTCAAGGTTCATGACAGAGACCGTGACTGAAAGTCATATCCTTGATCCCACATTCATTCAGGTGCATTCACTTCCACTAAGAATATCACATCAGTTGCTTACCAGGTCTCCTGTGACATGAGAACCATTCAACTAAGTAATCAAAGAGGAGCGAGCAGGCATTGGGCAGCTAGGCTGTGAAGTTTTGTGCGGGGCTTCTAGTCTTCAGTGGGAGAAGGCACTGGGTTGCACTCCCCAAAGTGTTTATTAATCCTTGGGCAACAAGAACTTCAAGTATGGTTCTGGAACATGGCGCCTGCACCCCAGATTCCACCTGAAGTCACAGAGGGGCGGCCTGAGAACACGGTGGCATCACGGTTTCCATGGCAACCAGAGACCATTCCACTTCTGGCAGCTTCAAGCCCACATTCAGTACAAGTACCGACTCAGCTGTGAGGGTAAGTGGGTAGACCAAGGGAGCGGGTGCCAGGGTTTTGCATTTTTCAAGAAATGATTCTATCCTTGTTGCTTGGACAACATCAAAGCAGGCTGTAAGCTGGGCACAGCCCCGTGGTCGATAAATCTCTCCATGTCCCCACAGGACCTGGTTTCCCACTAAAGCCAGAAACCTAGCACTTCCACCGAGGCCCACTAGGTGACGATGTGCTCCTTTGACCGCACCATTCATGCTGACAGCCTGCTCACCTGCCTCTACTGCCTCTACTGCAGGCTATTAACCCTCACAAGGTCTTGTGGAACAGACTGGGACCTAGGGATGCCTGAGAGGACGTGGCTCAGGAAGCTTAGCACCAACACCAGTGGATTTGCCCTCTGACCCCACTCCTCCAGGACAGAGAAATGCCGGGTTTTCTTCAGAGTCAGGTAACTAGCCTAGAGGCCAAGCAGACACACAGAGTGAAGGGTGGTCAGTGCTCACCTCAGTAGAGCATGCAGTGTAGCACCGGGGTATAAAAGTGATCATGGAATTGGGACACATCCCGTTCCACCTTTCAGGTTTCCCCCCCTAACCTACAATGCCTGGTAAGTAGATACCTAGAACATTGGATGGCAGTGTTCCATGTGAAGGTGTGTGGTTCCTCTGGTTGGTCATGAAGACAGGAGCGAGTCATTCACTCAGCATGTTGGTCTGAGTACAGGACGAACCTGAAAAGTAAGGAGAGATGTTCTGTGCTCACTCCAACTGCCAGGCCCCTCCTCCTTTGCTGCTGCATTAGGACTCCTGTGCACCTAGAAACTTACCTCCTGGGATTTTTCCTGTAGCTCGACAAAACGCCTCATGATGCAGAAATATATTGTCAGTTTGCATTTGCTCCATGGTTCGTCTTCTTGACTAGACAAATGCCCCTCTGTTGCAAGGGCCTGTGGGATATTGCCTGGAGTCATCTAACTAACCCCAGCAGGGAACACTCTACAATGCAGGGAATAAAATAACAGCCTGGTGATGGCATGATGAGAAGAGTTTCATAGGGCTTAACACCAGGTTTGAATGTAGACCATGCTGAAATTGGAATGGAAAAACATTCGAAGCTGAATATTCAAAAGGGGAGAGTAAGGACATTTGTGGGGAAAGAAAACCTGGAGAGTGTCATGCTGTAAAACAATTTTGGAAAAGAAACAGTATAAAACTCATCAGTGATCATGGTCAACCTGCAAACTCCATGACATATATTCAGCCTCATCATATACTATGAAGAGAGGAAGTAGTTATTGCCCTTTCATTCTGTATGCCACCATGAACAGTGACCCTAATTTCGTTGAAAGTACATCAATGCCCTTACAAATTCCTGTCTCTTTCTGTTGCTCCCAAGGGACAGCCGAATATATGTAGGCTGATTCCTATATTTTTCTGGCACAAGAACCATGAGCAAAGGCTTCCCTTACATCACAGCACCTACCCACGACCTCGAAATTAAACCAGCTGATTCAGGGATATGCAACACTAATCCCTGCTCTCTGAATGAAGAGTGCAGCACAATCTCAGAAATTTAATCCCCAAAAGGACTATGAATATTCAAGTGTGAACACCCTATGTCGGAAAAACCTGAATATCAAAACAGAAGTGGTTCCAAAAAAACCCACCTTTGAATAGAATGTCTGAGGTGGAAAAGCATACCGCAAGCATGTGCAAATCATCAGATGCGTTTTGTTTCTTGACTTCTTTCCTTCCACCGCCAACATGCCATAGGCCTAATGTCTCTGATTTCCATCTTCCAGTTTGAGATCTTGGAAAGAGGGGTTCTTGTGTCATTCCTTACCCTCCACAGCACAATGCATTCATTCCTAGATCCCTGGTAAACATGAGAGCAACGCAAACCCGAGTTGTTTTCTGCTTCACCCAATTCTAAGCTGCATCTCTTGAGGAAGTCCATCAATATTAACAAGAGTCTAGAAATGGGCTCCATTCCTCTTGACAGTAGAGCCTCAATGATTTTGGAAGAGTGCGTTGTAAATCCCCCATAATACCCCTGAATGCTAGCAATAGAGGCAAACATCGATTCAGCCCCAAATCCTACTAAGATTCATGGAGAAGTCACATGCAAGCCAACACAAAGCAAAAGTGTCAGAGAAACTCCAGGGAAAAGAGCAGCTGTCTTTTGTGTTCACCTCTTGGTTTCCAGTTGACATTGAGGATCTCGAGGAAAGTGCTCAGGTGTGGAAGTCCCCTTCATTGGCAGTGAGCTAGGGAGGGTGTTCAAGAAGCCAGGAGAGTGCCAGGTACAAGTGTGGGTGTTTTTTCGAATTTTCAGCCACCAAAACCTGGTGAACAATGCACAGTGTATTAAGGGGGTGAAGAATGATTCGCATAAGCATACTCATGAGAGACGGGTGATCTTTGTCCTAAGGAGAGTAGAGTGAGGTGGTGGAAGTAGTACTCTAAAGAAAGACAGGTGAGTTTGCAGCACTGTGCTCTTGGAGCACATTTGCAATCTGAAATTTGTCAGTGGAAATGGGTTGCATGTGAAACTAGTGCTGTTTTCTAGTGTTGATTAATTTTGTGAGGAGAGGAGAAAAGAAAAGAAAGGGGTGAGAGAATGGAAGGTTGAGAGGCTCTGAATTGGTCTCATTTGTTTGTTGTTTTGTTTTTATTTTCACAAACTAACAGAGCAACTGGGGACTTGAACCCGGGCCTGGAGCATGGGAGGCAGGCACTCTAAGTGATGGTCTATATCATCAGCACACGGATGGCTTCTCTGAGTTACAACACTTGATAACTTACAGTCCTACTTTGTGAAAATGTATGCGGACAAGCAATCATGACCAAGCAAACAGTTACTAAGGAATTCTTAAACCTCTTGTTCACAAGAATCCAGCAAGGAACTCCTTTGCGTGTCAATACCCAAGAGCAGTGGTGTGTCTTAAGGGAAAGATTTTTTCCCTCTTCACTTAAGGATAAAATGGATGTTACTGATCCCTGAGCACAAATTTGTATAAGGGATCCAAGGATGCCAGGAGAAGGGGCAGAGGCAGGACTATGTGGGATTAAGAACATGTCCAACTGGTGACAGAGAATGGAGATTATGGGGATCATTCACACACGGAAGCCCAGCAAATGTATTCACAAACTACTTAAAAATTCCTCAGTCCTATCTTTTTCTTTTATTTCCTTTAGTCATTTTCCTTGGAAAAATTCTAAACAGCAGAGACCTGCACATAATTGACAAGTATTGGTGTTGGATCTTGCCCATCATCTCTGGAAAGGGTGAGACAGAGGAAGTTTTTCCTCCTGTGCTATGCTTGTTTCCCTCTGTGAGGTGGGTGCTTCAGCAATTTAGCCAGATACTGTTGTGAGATATAAAAAGGCAAAGGCAAGTTTTGAAGGCTCATGGGGTCTGGGGTCCCAGAAGAGAAACGTGGTGACAAAAAGAAAACATTCTGCATATAATTTAACTTTTCTGCTCCTTATGATTTCTGTTAATCCTCTCAAGGTTTATGACAGAGACCGTGATTGAAAGTCATATCCTTGATCCCACATTCATTCAGGTGCATTCACTTCCACTAAGAAAATCACATCAGTTGCTTACCAGGTCTCCTGTGACATGAGAACCATTCAACTAAGTAATCAAAGAGGAGCGAGCAGGCATTGGGCAGCTAGGCTGTGAAGTTTTGCGTGGGGCTTCTAGTCTTCAGTGGGAGAAGGCACTGGGTTGCACTCCCTAAATTGTTTGTGAAGACTTGGGCAACAAGTTCTTTGAAGATTGGCTCATGGGACATGGCACCTGCAACCCAGATTCCACCTTAGGTCACAGAGGGGCGGCCCAAGAACACGTTGGCATCACGGTTCCCATGGCAACCAGAGACCATTTCACTCCTGGTCGAATAAAGCCCACATTCAGAACAAGTACTGACTCAGCTCTGAGGGTAAGTGGGTAGACCAAGGGAGTGGGTGCCAGGGTCTTGCATTTTTCAAGAAATGATTCTATCCTTGTTGCCTGGTCAATGACAAAGCAGGCTGTAAGCTGGGCAGAGCCCGGTAGTCGATAAATCTCTCCATGTCCCCGCAGGACCAGGTTTCCCACTGAAGCCAGAAGCCTCGCACTTCAACCCAGAACCGATAAATGTCACTGTGCTCCTTTGTCCACACCATTCACGCTGACAGCCCCCTCACCTTGCTCTACTGCTGGCTATTAGCCCCCACAAGGTCTAGTGGAACAGGGTGGGACCTAGGGATGCCTGAGAGGACGTGGCTCAGGAAGCATAGCACCAACAGCAGTGAATTTGCCCTCCGACCACACTCATCCAGGACTGGGAAAACTCGGGTATTCTTCAGAGTCAGGTAACTAGCCTAGAGGCCAAGCAGACACACAGAGTGAAGGGTGGTAAGTGCTCACCTCAGTAGAGCATGCAGTGTAGCACCAGGGTATAAGTGATCATGGATTTGGGACACTTCCTGTTCCACCTTTCGGGTTTCCCCTCCTAAACTACAATTTCTGGAAAGGAGACACCTGAAACATGGGATGTCCATTTTCCATGTTAAGGTATGTGGTTCCTCTGGTGGCTCATGAAGACAGGAAGGAGACATTCACTCAGCATGTTGGTCTGAGGACAGGACAAACCTGAAAAGCAAGGAGATGTTCTGTGATCACTCCAACTGCCAGGCCCCTCTTCCTTTGCTGCTGCATTAGGACTACTCTGCACTCAGAAACTTACCTCCTGGGATTTTTCCAGGGGCTCCACAAATCGCCTCTTGATGCAGAAATATCTTGCCAATCTGGATTTGCTCCATGGTTCATCTTCTTGACTAGACAAATGCCACGCTGTCACAAGGGCCTGTGGGATATTGCCTGAAGTCATCAAACTAACCCTGGCAGGGAGCAGACTACAAGCCAGGGAATGAAATAACAGCCTGGTGATGGCATGATGAGCACAGTTTCATAGGGCTTAACACCATGTTTGAACATAGACTGTGCTGAAATTAGAATGGTAAAAACTTCCGAGTTGAATATTCAAAAGAGGACAGTAAGGACACTTGGGGGGCAAGAAACCTGGACAGTGTCATGCTGTAAAACAATTTCGGAAAACAAACAGTATGAAACTCATCAGCGGTCATGGTCAACCTGCAAACTCCACGACATATATTCAGCCTCATCATACACTACAAAGAGAGGAAGTAGTTATTGTCCTTTCATTCTGTATGCCACCATAAAGAGCGGCCCTAATTTCATTGAAAGTACATCAATTACCTTGCAAATTTCTGTCTCTTTCTGTTGCTCCCAAGGGACAGCCGAATATATGTAGGCTGATTCCTATATTTTTCTGGCACAAGAACCATGAGCAAAGGCTTCCCTAACATCACAGCTACAACACCAAGACCTACAATTTAAACCAGCTGATCCTGGAATATGCAACCCTAATCCCTGGCTCTCCAAATGAGGAGTTCACCACAATCTCAGAAAAGTAATCCCCAAAAGGACTATGAATATTCAAGTGTTAAGACCCTATATCGCAAAACATGAACATCAAATTAGATGGTAACCAACACTTTAATAGAATTACTGAGAAGAAAAAGCATACCTCAAGCATATGCAAAGTGTCAAATCTACTTTCTATTCTGATATGTTTCTACCCCCGCCCACATGCCTTATGCCTAATGTCTCTTGTTTCCTCCTTCCAGTGTGAGATCTTGGAAAGAGCTGTATTGTGTCACTTCTTATGCGTCAAATCACAATGCATTCATTCCCAGATCCCCGGTAAACATGAGAGCAATTCAAACCCCGAGTACTAGTTATGCTTCACCCAATTCTAGGCTGCATCTCTTGAGGAGGTCCATCAAAATTAACAAGACTGCATAAAAGTGCTCCATTACTCTTGACACTGGAGCTCCAATGATATTGGAAGTGTAGGTTGTAAACCCCCATGAAAATCCTGAATCTTACCAGTAGAGGCTCACATCAATTCAGCCCTAAATCCTACATTATTCATCAAGAAGTCACAAGCAAGCCACTGCACAGCCAAACTGTCAGAGAAACTCCAGGGACAAGAGCTGCTGTCTGTTGTGTTCACTTCTTGGATTTCCAGTAGACATTGAGGTTCACGTGGAAAGTACTCAGGTGTGGAAGTCCCCTTCATTGGTAGAGGGTAGGGGAGTATATCCAAAAAGCCTGGAGAAAGCCTGGTGTAAGTGCGGTTGTTGTTTTGAATTTCCTGACACTGAAACCTGGTGAACAATGCGCAGGGGAGGAAGGTGGTGAAGAATTATTCGCTTAAGCATTCTCAGGAGAGACCCGTGATCTCTGTCCTAAGGAGAGTAGAGTGAGGTCTTGGAAGTAGTTCTCTGAAGAAATGCAGGTGAGTGTGCAACACTGCTCTCTTGGAGCACATTTGCAAACTGAAAGGTGTTCGTGGAAATGGGTTGCACGTGAAACTGGTGCTGTTTTCCAGTGTTGATTCATTTGTGAGGAGAGGAGAAAAGAAAAGAGGTGAGAGGATGGAGGGTTGGGAGTCCCCGAGTCGGTCTCATTTGTCTGTTTGTAATTTTCCTAAAATAACAGTGCTGCTGGAGTCTCATACCCTGGTCTCCAGAATGGGAGGCAGGCTCTCTATGTGATGGGCTATAATGCCAGTACATGAAAATCTGCTCTGAGTTTCTACACTTGATCACTTACAGTCCTAATTGGTGAAAAAGTATGCAGACCAGCAATCATGACCAAGCCAAACAATGTCTAAGGAATTCTTAATCCTCTTGTTCATGACAATCCAGCAAGGAACTCTTTTGCATGTCAATTCCCAAGAGCCCCAGTGTGTCCTGAGGGACAGAAATTTCCCCTCTTTGCTTAAGGAGGAAAATGAATGTAACTCATTTCTGAGCACAAATTTCTATCAGGGATCCAAGGACACCAGCAGCAGGGGCAGCAAAAGGACTATGTGGGATTGAGAAGATGCTCAATTGGTGACTATGAATGTAGACTTTGGGATTATTTACATATGAAACAGTAGCCAAAATATTACCAATCTACTGATTAATTCCTCGATCCTATTTTATAAATATTGTTCCGTTGGTCATTTTCTTTTGAAAACTTCTAAACAGCAGAGACCTCTGCATAAAGGACAAGCCAAATTTGGTGATGGATCTTGCCCATCGTCCCAGGAAAGGGTGAGGCAGAGGAAGATTTTCCTACTGTGCTATGCCTGTTTCCCTCAGTGTGTGGGTGATTCAGCAATTTAGCCAGATGCTGTTGTGAGATATAACAAGACAAATGCAAGTGTTGATGGCTCATGGGGTCTGGGGTCCCAGAAGCGAAACGTGGTGGCAAAAAGAAAACATTCCTCATCCTGTTTCAATTTTCGGCTCCTTATGTTTTCAGTTATTACTCTCAAGATTCATTACAGAGAGATTGTGGCTGAAAGTCATATCCTTGATCCTACAATCATTCAGGAGCATTCACTTCCACTCAGAAAAAACGCATCAATTGCTTACCAGTTCTCCTGTGATATGAGAAACATTCATGGGAGAAGTCCTCTAATCAAAGGGGAGGGAGCAGGCTCTGGGCAGATAGGTTGTGAAGGGTGCAGGACTTCTAGCTCTGGTAGGAGAAGGCAGTTGGTTGCACACCCCAGAGTGATTGTGAAGCCTTGGGCAATATGATGTGGTGACATGGCTCCTGCACCCAGATTCCACCTGAGGTCAAAGAGGAGTGTCCTGAGAACACAGAGGCATCATGGATCCCATGGCAACCAGAGAACATTCAGCTTCTGGCTGCTTCAAGCCACATTCAAGACAAACACCGGCTCAGCTGTGAGGGTAAGAGGACAGACGAAGGGAGAGGGTGCCAGGGTCTTGTGTTTTTAAAGAAATGATTTTATCCTTGTTGCCTGGTCAACCAGAAACCAGGTTGTAAGCGGTATGCAGCCCCTTGGCAATAAATCCCTCCATATCCAAGCAGGACCAGGGTTCCCACTGAAACCTGACAGCTTGCACTTCCACCCAGGCCCGCTAGGTGGTGCTGTGCTCCATTGGCAACACCATTCATACTGAGAGCCCACTCACCTGGTTCTACTGCAGGCTATTAGCCCCCACAAGGTCCAGTGGAACAGGCTGGGACGGAGGGGTGCCTGCGAAGACGTGGCTCAACAAGCTGACCACTGGCACCAGTGGATTTGCACTATGACCCTACTCCTCAAGGACCTTAAATGCCCAGCTTCTCTTCAGTTTCATGAAACTAGCCTAGAGGCCTAACAGCCACACAAAGAGATGGGTGGTGAGCGTTCAGCTCAGCAGAGCATGCAGTGCAGCGTCGGGGCTTAAGTGATCTTTGAATTGGGACACATCACATTCCATCTGTCGGTTTTCCCCTACTAATGTACAAATCTGCAAAGGAGCAGGCTGAAACATGGGATGTGTGTGTTCCACGTGAAGGTGTTTGGCTCCTTGGGTGGCTCATGAAGAAAGGAGGGAGTCATTCACTCAGCATGTTGGACAGAGGCAGAACGGACCTGACAAGAAAGGAGAGTAGTTCTGTGCTCACTCCAACTGCCCTGGCATAGTGTTGCATAGTGTGGAACACACACATCCCATGTTTCAGCCTGCTCCTTTGCAGATTTGTACGTTAGTAGGGGAAACCTGACAGATGGAATGTGATGTGTCCCAATTCAATGATCACTTAAGCCCCGACGCTGCACTGCATGCTCTGCTGAGCTGAGCGCTCACCACCCATCCTGCTTGGCTGCTGCATTATGATTCTGTTGCACCCAGAAACTTACCTGGTGGGATTTTTCCAGCGGCCCGTCAAAACAACTCAAGATGCAAAAATGTCTTGCCAATCTGCAATCACACAATTGTTTGTCTTCTTCACCAGACAGATGCCCCTCAGTCCCAAGGGTCTGTGAGATATAGTCAGGAATCATCTAACCAGACCCAGGAGGGAGCAGCCTACAAGCCCGTGAATGAAATAAAAGCCTGGTGATGGCATGATGAGCAGTTTCACAGGCATAACACCAGCTTTGAACATAGACCCTTCTGAAAGTGGAATGGTGCAGAGCTTAGAAACTGAATTTTCAAAAGGGGAGTGTAAGGACATTTGGGGAGCGAGAAACGCTGCAGAGGGTCTTCCTGGAAAACATCTTCAGAGAAGAGACTATGAAACTCGACATTGTTCATGTTCAACCCACAAATTCCTCTATATATATACAGCCTCATCATACAATACTGATACAGAAAGTAGTTATTGTCTGTTCATTCTGTATGCAACCATGAACACCAACCCTAATGTCATCAGTGCTCCTGAAAAGTCCTGTCTCTTTCTGTTGCTCCCAGCGGACAGTCCAATTTACATATACTGATTCCTATATTTTTCTGGCACAAGAACCATGAGCAAAGGCTTTCCTAACATCACAGCACCTACCCCATGACCTACAATTTAAACCAGCTGATCCTGGAATATGCAACACTAATCCCTGGCTCTCAGAATGAAGAGTTCACCACAATCTCAGAAAATTAATCCCCCAAATGTCTATGAATATTCAAGTGTGAAGACCCTACATCTACATCTGCAAAACATGAATATCAAACCAGAAGTGGTTCCATAATAAGCAACACTTTGCTAGAATTACTGAGAAGGAAAAGCATACTTCAAGCATTTGCAAAGTGTCAAATCGGCTTTCTTTCCTGACATGTTTCTATCCCCCACTCACATGCCATGTCCCTAATGTCTCTGGTTTCCTTCTTCTGGTGTGAGATCTTGGAAAGAGGTGTTTTGTGTCATTCCTTATCCTCTGAAGCACAATGCATTCATTCCCAGATCCCTGTTAAACATGAGAGCAACTTACACCCCGAGTTGTTGTTATGCTTCACCCAATTCTAGGCTGCATCTCTTGAGGAGGTCCATCAAAATTAACAAGACTGCATAAAAGGGTCCCTTTTTTCTTGACACTGGAGCTCCAATGATTTTGGGGGAGTAGGTTGTACATCCCCAGTGATAGTCCTGAATGCTACCAATAGAGGCTCACATCAATTCAGCCCCAAATTCTACCATTATTCATCAAGAAGTCACAAGCAAGCCCCTGCAAATCCAAACTCTCAGAGAAACTCCAAGGACAAGAGCGGCTGTCTTTTGTGTTTACCTCTTGGTTTTCCAGTTGACATTGAGTTTCACATGGTTAGTGCTCGGGTGTGGATGTCCCCTTCCTTGGTAGAGGGTATTGGAGTATGTCCAGAAAGCCTGGAGAGAGCCAGGTATAAGTAACATTGTCATTTTGAGTTTCCTGCCACAGAAATCTGGAGAATAATGTGCTGGGGAGGAAGGTGTTGAAGAATTATTCGCATAAGCATATTCATGAGAGACCGGTGATCTCTGTCCTATAGAGAGTAGAGTGAGGTCCTGGAAGGAGTACTCTGAAGAAATGCAGTTGAGTGTGCAGCACTGCTCTCTTGGAGCACATTTGCAAGCTGAAAGGTGTCCGTGGAAATGGGTTGCACATGAAACAGTTGCTGTTTTCCAGTGTTGATTCATTTTGTGAGGAGATGAGAAAAGAAAAGTAAGAGGTGAGAGGAATGAAAGTAGGGAGGATCCAATTCGACCTTGTTTGTTTGTTTGTAATTTCCATACTCTAACAGTGCTGGGTTCTCAAACCCTGGTGTCTTCGGGCATGGGAGGCAGGCACTCTACGTGATGTGCTATATCGCCAGTACAGGAATGTGTCCTCTGAGTTGCAAAACTTGAACACTTGCAGTGGTAATTGGTGAAAAAGTATGCAGAGCAATCATGACCAAGCCAAACAATGCCTAAGGAATTCTTCATCCTCTTGTACACGACAATCAGCAAGGAACTCTTTTGCATGTCAATACCCAAGACCAGCAGCATGTCCTGAGGGACAGATTTTTTCCCCTCTTCACTTAAGGAGGAAATCGGATGTCACTGATCTCTCAGCACAAATTTGCATCAGAGATCGAAGGACGCCAGGAGCAGGGGCACAGGCAGGACTATGTGGGATTGAGAATATGCTCAATTGGTGACTACGAATGGAGACTTTGGGGATCATTCATATTTGCAACCATAGCCAATATATTCACAATCTACTGATTAATTCCTCAATCCTATTTTTTCTAATTTTTCTGTTTGTCATTTTCTTTTGAAAATTTCTAAACAGCAGAGACCATTACATAATTGTCAAACCAGTTTTGCTGATGGATCTTGCCCATCATCTCAGAAAAGGCTGAGGCAGAGGAAGTTGTTCCTCCTGTGCTATGCCTGTTTCTCTCAGTAAGGGGGTGCTTCAGCAATTTAATCGGATGCTGTTGTGAGATATAACAAGGTGTCCTGACCTGCAGGACATCAAGGAGGACGGTGAACCTAAGAGAGAAGGAATGAAAGGGACAAGAGACACAGGGAGTGACAGCAAGACAGGAATTCTGATCAAGCTGCAAATTTTTATTGTTCTAACGGGTATTTATGCTGAGGGAATGAGGGGTATGACGAGGTGCAGGCTGGTTGGCTATGTTCTTCTATTGGGCTCCTGATAGGGTGCAAATTTGCGCCAGTGGGAAGGTGAAGTTCATGCCGGCAGGAAGGTGAAGTCCTGGAAGAGAAGCAGGGACGGCGCCATAGGCTTATAGTAAAGGTCAGAATGTTCTCAGAATGAGAACTTCTTCTTGGTCCCTGACACCTCCCCCTTTCTTATATAAAATTGTTGATCATATTTTCATAGCCATATTTTAAGGGGGTGATAGAGGCTATGTGGCGAGGCAGGGGCGTGGCTTACCCAAACAGGTACAGAGCTGGAGTGACAATCCCTCGGGATCTGCGCCTGTCTTAGGTTGTCCGTGACAGAGCAACAGCCTTACCCGTCATTGGATAATGAGGCTCTAGCCCTCATTTCCTGTCTTAGGTTGGTATGAACTCTCACGAATCTTACCCGTCATTGGCTGTCCAGTTCAGCTCACAGGATCACCATCGTGATCCATCATCTCCAGTCGATGGTAATGAACCTGAATAGGTTTTGCCTGTATAGCCCCAATTTGAGCTCTAAGAAAAGCCATGAGCTTGTTGAATGTCAAAGGACCTATAGATACGATAAGCAGTAAGCAAAGGAGGGGACCTAGGAAAGGAAGGAGATAGAGAAGGAGTCCACTAAATCCAGTCCATAGTGGATTATCAGCCAGTGCTTGTCAGCATTTTTCTAAGTCTTCCTGCAGCTGTTTGATCTTGTCTTTAACAATTCCTGACTTGTTGGCATAGAAACAGCATTTTTCCTGCAAAGCCAGACAGATGCCTCCCTGTTCGGCAGTTAGAAGGTCTAAACCTCTCCTATTTTGTAGGACCACTTCTGCTAAGGAATCCACCTGATCTTGAAGATCTTGTATGGTGCTTGAGAGTATCTGTACATCAGAAATCAATTGTCTGGATAATTTTGTATATTGAGTAAGAGAGACCCCCAAACCAGCAGTACCTGAGGCCACTGCTGTAGTTATTCCAAGTCCTGCAAGTAAAGGGATAAAGGTGACAGCACGTTTAGCTTGTCTTGCAATGTGATCAATTGTTGGTATAGGAACAGGCTCATCTCCTGGAATAATATCTACGTCTGGTAGTAAGGCAGCTAGGACACATAGTCCAGTCCAGTTGGTTGGCAGTTGAGTGAAAGCCTTATTACCTCCACAGACAAATACAGTGCCATTAGGGGGGCACAATGGCTGTGAAAAATTGAATGTCTCAGAGCTATCACTAAATGTCATAATCCCTACATTTAAATCCCAGGTATTATTATAGCCAGGTGAGAAAAAGCAAGTAGTATTGGAAAATGTGAATGGCTGTACCAAAAATAGTGGAGTCGGTAGACAATGTTCACTGGTAAAATTGGACCATGGTGTATTAGGATAGGTTACATTTTCAGCAATTTTTCTAGTAAGGGTAGCAGCTGAGTCATTTCTATAATCAATTGGAATAACTAATGGAGTGGGATATCCTAGCTGCAAGCAAAGCCAACAATCTGCAGTCAAGGGAGAATTGGACTGATTAAGCATGGCATAAGTGGCTTCAAGAATATCGTAAGTGGTCGGGTCTATCTCAGAAGGTCTGTGTTTAGGTAGTGCTAGTGGGTGATATAGGAGACTAGGATGCAGTTCCTCGTACATCCATTGAATTTGCTCATGGACATGTTTGGCTCTATTAGAATCTTGGGGGCCTCCTCCGTCAGATACATGTAGGGGGCCCATAGTAGGCCAACAAACTGTTTGCCCTACTAATTCTGCAGAACACGAGGCAACACTTAATTTTCCAGGGGTATTAGACCAATCCCCTCCAGTTGATCCTGTATAGGACCTTAATAAGGTGGTAGTAAAATAGATTTTACCCCCTGAGGAACAGGTTTGAGCTGAGGAATAACAAGAACTATGGAAGGAAGTGTGAAAGGTTGTGCAAGAAAAGGGTGCAAGTTTGCCATTAACTGAGGGAATAATTTGTGGTTTTGCGATACAATACCACTGAGTATGTGTCTCCCAAAATGCGATGTGATTGCCGCAATCTATCTTTTGGCATTGTTTCGGGAGATTACCAATGTATGATAGCTTGTGATTTGCCCCATCAGTACTCAATATAAATCCTCCCTCACACTTACATGGTTTGTTTCTGAGCTCCAGTAAATACTCATGAGCCTTAGCAGGGTCCTCAAATCCTGCATGGCTGTGGGAGAGCAGTGAACAAGCAGCCATTATCCAGAGAAGCAATGGTGTGCTGTCACAGGGTTTGCCATTGAGGGGATTTTTCACATAGATTGTTGGCTGCATCTGTAAGAGAAGAAGATTCACCCTCAGGGGGAAGGTTTCCATCCCTGGGTTGTGGTAAATCATTGACCCATTTGACCAGGCGTTCTGGTAACCATCTTGGGGCTGCTTGTTCTTGATCTAAAACACAAGCTGAGCCTCATCCCCAAATAAAGATGGGATCTGGGCCTTTCCATTTACTTGTTAAAGGATCGCACCACATAACAGATGGGCAAACAGAATTAGAAGAGGGATGCCAATGTCTTTCTGTGGCCGAATGTCCTTCATTGTCTAGGGTAAGAAAGTTAAGAGCAAATAATGCATGATTAAGGTGATCCCTGGGAGTGGTAAATGCGGGTAAGCCAGGTTTTTAAGGTGAGGTGTGCACGTTCCACAATGCCTTGACCTTGAGGGTTATATGGAATTCCAGTAGTATGAGAGATTTGAAGAGTGGCACAAAACTGTTTGAACTGGTACTGGTATATGCAGGGCCATTATCTGTCTTAATATGTACTGGCTTTCCCATTATGGAAAAGACTGAGACAAGATGAGAAAGGACATCCTTGGTAGCTTCTCTGGAATGCGGTGATGCAAAAATAAAGCCACTAAAGGTATCTATGGAAACATGTATGTACTTTGTTTTTCCAAATTTGGGAAAGTGAGTAACATCCATCTGCCAAATCTGATTGGGCAGTAATCCTCGAGGGTTAACACCCAGATGTTGAATAGGAAGGGAGACAACGCAAGCAGGACACGCTTTTACAATTTCCCTTGTTTGTTGCCTGGCAATTTTACAAAGTAACTGAAGGCTCTGAGAATTTAAGTGGTGAAGGTTATGTAAATCTGTGACCTCTTTGATGGATCCTATAAGAACTGGGAAAAGGGAGCGAGTGGCTGCATCAGCCTGAGCATTACCTTGTGATAGGGGACCGGGAAGATCAGAATGTGCTCTAATGTGTCCTAAGAAAAATGGATGTTTTCTAGCCTGAATTAGTTGTTGAAGCTGGTTAAACAAAAAGGCTGCATTGGAGGAGGCCTTAATGGCGGGTGAAATCTCCAATAGGGGCACAGAATGGGCAATGTAAGCACTGTCTGTATAAATATTAACAGGTTTATCAAAAAATGTCATAAAGACTTGTGTTATAGCAAACAATTCTACAAGTTGTGCTGATGGATAAGCAGTGTCAAAGGTGGTAGGCTGATTATCAACAACAAAGTCTGCATGCCCATTGCTGGAGCCATCTTTAAAAACAGTAAGGGCTTGTGGAATAGGAGCCTTCCAAGTAACCTGAGGAAAAATAAATGGATGTAATTGAGCAAAATGCAAAAGGGAGTCATAGGGAAGGTGGTTATCAATTGTTCCCAAAAAACCTGATAGAGCAATACCCCACTCATCCCTTGTCTGTAGCAAAAATTGGGTTTGATTCTTAGTGTATGGGATCAAAATGCTATCAGGGTCTTTGCCAAAATGTTGTTGAGAAAGCAGGCGACCTTTAATAATGATAGAAGCTACCTGAGCAGGATAGACAGCAATAACTTTAGAGGATGTGGCAGGCAAATAAACCCAAAGCAAGGGGCAACCTTTATTTTTAAAATATGGATCCTGCTGCCAGAATAGTCCCGTGGGTGTATGAGGGGTGTGTAATATAACCAAAACCAAAGGAAGGTTATAATATATTTGTGTAACAAATTGTTGAGCAATGGCTTCTGTGACTTGAATTAATGCTTGCCGCGCCTCGGGAGTAAGCTCTCGAGGAGAAGAGGGGTCAGAATCTCCCCTTAAAATATCATTAAGAGAAAAAAGCAGATAGGTGGGTAGTTTTAAATATGGTCTTAGCCATTGGATATCCCCTAGTAATTTTTGGAAATCGTTAAGAGTGTGGAGATGGTCCACACGCGATTGTATATTAGGGATTTGAATTTGATTAGTTTGAAGTTTGAGGCCCAAGTAGGTGTAGGGGTCCTGTGTCTGAACCTTATCAGGGGCTATCTGAAGTCCCAAGGCAAATAACAGAGATCCAAATAATAATTGTTAAGATCATAGGTATTAGGTACAGCGATTAACAAATCATCCATATAATGTAATATATAAACTTGTGACCACCGCTCTCTCACAGAGTCTACTGCTTGAGCAACATATTTTTGGCAAAGACTATTAAGGCTGTTAGCCATACCCTGGGGAAGGACCTTCCATTGAAATCTTTGCATAGGGCCCTGAAAATTGATGTGGGGAAGGCTGAAAGCAAAATAGGGTCTGTCCTCAGGATGTAAAGGAATAGTAAAAAAGCAATCTTTTAAGTCAATGACCATTTAATAATAGTCCCTAGGAATAGCTACCGGTGTAGGGATGCCCACCTGTAATGCCCCTATGGGTGCATAACCTTATTGATAGCGTGCAAATCCTGTAAAAGGCGCCATTTGCCTGATTTCTTCTTAATAACAAAAATAGGTGTGTTCCAGGTTGAGGTTGAGGGTTCCACATGGCCGGCTGTCAACTGTTCCTGTACTAACATGGAGGCAGCCTTTAATTTTTCTTGGGTAAGGGGCCACTGATTCACCCACACAGGAGTTTGAGTTTTCCAAATAATTTTGTCTGCATGCGGTAAAGGAGGGTCAGGGACCGACACTAAAAATCCAAATACCCAAGTCCAAATTTGTATGTTTTTTTTGTATGGGCTGTACAGGCTCAACCTGTCCTTGTCGTAGTCTCCCAAGGCCTCTACCAGGGATAAAGCCCATATGAAGCATTTGATGAGTGACTAAAGAGTTGGGACTAGCAAGAATAACTTTCATTTGGCTTAGAATGTCTCATCCCCAAAGGTTGACAGGGAGATCAGGAACAACGAAGGGGGTAACAGTTCCTTTATTTCCTGTGTTATCTTTTGTGTCACTCCAATTGAGCGCCCTGGAGCTAACTAAGTGGTTTTTTGATTGCCCTATTCCTTTAAGGTCAGTTAGTGGTGAGGTGAGGGGCCATTCTGATGGCCAATATTTTTGAGAAATAACTGTGGTGTCCGCACCAGTATCTAGGATACCTTGGAATTTCTTTCCTTCAATAAATAAGGTAAGAGTGGGTCTTTTGTGGGAGATAGTTTGGACCCAAAACACATCAGAGGAACCTAAAGAGGCCGTGTTTCATGGTCAATTTTGGGTGGCGGGAGTGTTTCCTGAATTGAGGGGAAGGAGTATTAATTGTGCAATTCTTGTTCCTGCAGGGATGGCCACTATTCCATTAATAGCTGTGGCCAGTATTTTAATTTCTCCAGTGTAATCATTATCAATGATGCCAGGGAAGACCTGAATACCTTGTAAGGTGGTAGAAGCTCTCCCAAGAATAAGAGCACACATATGAGGTGGAGGGGGGCCTACAACTCCAGTGGATATTATTTGGGGTCCTTGCATAGAGTCTAATATTGTATCAGTGGAGGCACAGAGGTCCAATCCTGCACTGCCTGGGGTAGCGCATTGGAGGGAGGTGATTGTGGAGAAGCACAGGGGGACTGGGTTGGGTTGGGAGTCTGAGAGGGAACAAACCTTATTGCCCCTGGGTTTGTTCTGGGGGCGCCCGGGGCCAGGGGCTGGTCCCGAGAGGAGTTTCCCAAGATGTTAGAGGGAATAGGCTGTCCAAGGTCATTGGTCTTGGATCTACACTCCTTGGCCCAGTGGCGACTTTTACCACATTTAGGGCAAAGGGTGAGCGGAGGTGGTTTAGCCCCTGTTTGAAGAGATATGGGTCCTTGACCCAGTCTCCCTGTTGGGCACTCTAATGGTGGGCCCAAGGGAGCACAGTGCCACCTCGCGGGCCTGGTGGAAGTGCGAGCTGTCAGGCTTCAGTGGGAACCTTGGTCCTGCCTGGATATGGAGGGATTTTTCACCCATGGGGCTGCATACCACTTACAGCCTGGTTTCTATTGACCAGCAACAAGGATAGAATCTTTTCTTGAAAAACACAAGACCCTGGCTCCTGCTCCATTCCTCTATCCTCTTATCCTCACAGCTGAGCTGGTGCTTGTCTTGAATGTGGACTTGAAGTGGCCAGGAGTGGAATGGTCTCTGATTGCCATGGGATCCATGACACCACCTTGTCTCGGGCCGCCCCTCTGTGACCTCAGGTGGAATCTTGGGTGCAGGCGCCATGACCTTTGAGCCAGTCTTCAAAGTTCATGTTGCCCAAGGCTTCACAAACCCTCTGGGGAGTGCAAACAAGTGCCTTCTCCTACTGCAGCCTAGAAGCCCCGCACCCTTCACAACCTAGCTGCCCAGAGCCTGCTCCCTCCCCTTTCATTAGAGGACTTCTCCCATGAATGTTTCTCATATCACAGGAGAACTGGTAAGCAATTGATGCGTTTTTCTGAGTGGAAGGGTATGCACCTGAAAGAATGTAGGATCAAGGATATGACTTTCAGCCACGATCTCTCTGTAATGAATCTTGAGAGTAATAACTGAAAATTGAAACTGAATGTTTTCTTTTTGCCACCACGTTTCGCTTCTGGGACCCCAGACCCCATGTGCCATCAACACTTGCCTTTGTCTTGTTATATCTCACAACATCATCTGGCTAAATTGCTGAAGCACCCCATCACTGAGGGAAACAGGCATAGCACAGGCGGAACAACTTCCTCTGCCTCAACTTTTCCTCTGATTATGGGCAAGATCCATCACCAAAACTGGCTTATCCATTATGCAAAGGTCTCTGCTGTTTAGAAATTTTCAAAGAAAATGACAAACAGAAAAATTAGAAAAAAACAGGATCGAGGAATTCATCAGTAGATTATGAATATTTTGGCTAGGGTGGCATATGTGAATGATCCCCAATGTCTCCTTTCGAAGTCACCAATTGAGCATATTCTCAATCCCACATAGTCCTGCCTCTGCCCCTGCTCCTGGCGTCCTTCTCTCCCTGATACAAATTTGTGCTGAGAGATGAGTTACATCCGTTTTCCTCCTTAAGTGAAGAGGGGAAAAATTGGTCCCTCATGACACACCACTGGTCTTGGGTATTGATATGCAAAGGAGTTCTTTGCTGGATTCTTGTGAACAAGAGGATTAAGAATTCCTTAGGCATTGTTTGGCTTGGTCATGATTGCTAGTCTGCATACTTTTTCACCAAATAGTACTGTAAGTGATTAAGTGTTGTAACATAGAGCAGATATTCCTATGCTGGTGATACAGCCCATCACGTAGAGAGCCTTCCTCCCAAGCTCGAGACAAGGGTTTGAGACCCAAGCACTGTTAGATTGCAGAAATTACAAACAAACAAACAAGATCAAATTGGAGCCTCCCAACCCTCCATCTTCTCACCTCTTAATTTTCTCTTCTCCTCTCCTCACAAAACAAATCAACACTGGAAACAGCACCAGTTTCACGTGCAACCCATTTCCAAGGACACCTTTCAGTTTGCAAATGTGCTCCAGGAGAGCACTGCTGTAAACTCACCTGCATTTCTTCAGAGTACCACTTCCACGACCTCAATCTACTGTCCTTAGGACAGAGATCACGGGTCTCTCATGAGTATGCTTATGCAAATAATTCTTCACCACCTTCCTCCCCTGCTCATTGTTCACCAGGTTTCAGTGGCAGGAAATTGTAAATGACAACTGTATTTATACCTGGCTCACTCCAGGATTTTTGGACATACTCCCATACCCTCTGCCAATGAAAGGGACTTCCACACCTGAACACTTTCCACGTGAACTGCACTGTCATTTGGAAAACCAAGAGGTGAACACAGAAGACAGCCGGTCTTGTCCCTGGATTTTCTCTTACTGTTTTGCTTTGCAGTGGCTTGCATTTCAATTATTCATGAATAATGGTAGGATTTGGGACTGAATAGATGTTAGCCTGTATTTGTAGCATTCAGGAGGATCGGGAGGATTTAAAACCCACTGTCCCAGTATCATTGGAACTCCAGTGTCAAGGAGAATCGAGCCGATTTGTGGACTCTTGTTAATATTGAAGGACCTTCTCAAGAGATGCAGTGCGGAATTGGGTGAAGCATTACAACAATTTGTGTTGTTAGTTGCTCTCATGTTTACCGGGGATGTGGGAATGAATGCATTGTGTTTGAGAAGTAAGGAATGATGGAAGAACCCCTCTTTGCATAAACTCACGCCAGAAGTGGGAAATCAGAAACATTAGTCATATGGCAAGTTGGAGGTAAATAGAAAAAAGTCAAGAGAGAAAACGGATTTGACAATTTGCAAATGCTTGAGGTATGCTTTTCTTTCTCAGTAATTCTATTAAAATGTTGGTTATTATGCAACCACTTCTGGTTTGATATTCAGGTTTTCCTGATGTAGTGTTTTCAAACTTGAATATTCATAGACCTTTGGGGGATTAAATTTTGAGATTGTGATTCACTCTTTTTCATTCAAAGAGCCTGGGATTATTTTGCATATTCCAATATCTGCTGGTTTAAATTTAGATTGTGGGGTAGGTGCTGTGATGATAGGAAAGCCTTTGCTCATGGTTTTTGTGCCAGAAATATAGGAGTCAGTATACATATGTTCGACTGTCCCTTGGGAGCAACAGAAACAGACAGGAATTTGCAGGGCATTGATATACTTTCAAGAAAATTAGGGTTGTTGTTCATGGTTGCATACAGAGTGAACGGACAATAACTACTTCCTGTATTTGTAGTGTATGGTGAGGCTGAATATATGTCGTGGAGTTTGTGGGTTGACCATGAACAATGACGAGTTTCATAGTATCTATTCTCGGAAGTTGTTTTCCAGCATGACACCTGAAGATTTTCTTGCCCCCCAAATAACTTACTCTCCCTTTTTGAATATTCAGCTTGGAAGCTTTGCACCATTCCACTTTCAGCACAGTCTATGTTCAAACCTGGTGTTATGCCCTGTGAAACTGTGCTCATCGTGCCATCATTAGGATTCTGTCGGGGTGTCTGGGACCCCAGACCCTTTTAGGCTGTTCATTCAAGATGGTCCAGCGTACACTTCTAAAAGCTTTCAACAATTTGCCAAAACCTTTAATATTCAATTGGTGACAGTTATCCCTTACAATTCACAAGGACAAGGAATCATTGAAAGGACTCATTTGACACTCAAAAATTATCCACTAATACAAAAAGGGGGAATAGGGGTATCCTTTAGATTCCCTAAAGATAAACTAAACTTAGTCCTCTTTATTTTAAATTTTTTAACCTTAGACAATGATGGGCGTTCAGCTGCTGACCGCCATTGTTCTCCTGATATTTCCCCAAAGCAATATGTAATGTGGAAAGACATTTTAACAGGAACGTGGAAGGGTCCAGATCCTGTCTTATGATGGGTCCGGGGTTGGGTTTGTGTTTTTCCACAGAGTCAACAAGTTCCCGTGTGGGTGCCAGAGTGATTGAGTCGACCAGTACCTTCCCCACCAATTCAGGATAAAACAGCAACTACAAAACCTCAGGATGACTCCATATAAGGTAGGTAAGTTAAGTACATTTCTGTTATTAATCCCATTAGTCACAGGACAATTTATGTGGGGCATTCTTAAAGCTTGGCCATATCCTCTACCTTTAACTAACACCTCTAAAATAAATCCTGTAATATTTTCTACTAATGAAACTACAGAATTTCCCTCAATGCCATTTGAATCTTCAGAACAATTAGTTAGTTGAACCTTTATTATAAATTTAGAGGGAACTTTATGTTTTGGACCTTCTCCTTGTGTCCTCTTAAAGAATCATATGGTGGGTCTTATGCTAAGTAAAGATAATAGAGAAATTAAAAGCATACCCTCCTCTTACTCTGATGGTTGGGGAGATACACTTGTTTTACAAGGCATTACACCTAGAATTACTGAAGGCATATGCTCTCAGCGGTCTTGGTCTTTTCATTGTGAAAGCCGACGGCCACATTGGCCTCATATATGGTTTTCCTGTGTTGATTGGTATCTAGTACGATGTGTGTCTTCCTTCTCCTATAGAAGACCAGGAACTAATGAAAATTCCACCTGGTTTGGCAATAATTTTACTACCCAAAATTTTAACATTTTAGCTGGCCCTCAAAATCCTTTTTCTATTTGGGCTTTATGTGGCAGCATTGCCTGTGTCAATTTAGCACCTTTGACCTTTTTGAATGGAGAACAAATATGATATACAAATTATAGCTATAATTACACTAATGGATTATGGGAAGATCATATTAAAGTTAATTGGGATAATGATGATAAGAAAAATATTAGTTTTGCTCCTACACCGGTTTTTGACATTCCTCCATTTTTTATTCCTTTTTATTAATCTTACCTCCCCTGATAATGCTACCAGTATAAATTGCTCTCTTAGTTTATGTTTTATTTCTCAATGCTGGAATGCCACCAAGTATAATACAGCAGCCCTACTATGGATTCCTCAGTATATTCCAGTTCCAGTTGACAGCGGTTCCCCTCATACCGCAGTGACAGCTCGCCAAAATGAGACTTTGGAATAACAGCTGCCATTGTCGTTGCTATAGCTGCTTCTGCTGCAGCGGCCACTATGGCTGCCATTGCTCTTGCTACTCCTGTTCCTACAGCACAGACTCTTAATAATCTCTCTTCTGCAACTGTGCAAGCTCTACACACTCAAAATCAACTAAATGGACAACTCAAAACTGGACTTATGATCCTTAATCAACGGGTTGATCTTCTCCAAGAACAACTTGATATTGTTGAACAAGTAATAGTGATGAGATGTACTTATTCTGCTATAGAACTTTGTATTACAGAACTTTTCTATGATAACCTTTCTTACACCAAGAATCTTTCTAAACAATTGTCATATATGTTAACTAATCAATGGACTCATGAATTTGATAACTTGACTCAAACTTTACATAATCAGATTATTGCTATTAATAAGACTAAAGTACATATTCCTGTTATTACTACTTCCATGAATAATTTCACAGATAAATTTCTTTCTTGGGGAAAAAATGGGCAGGTGCACTAGCTCTTGGTATAATATGTATGATTTTCTTTTTCATTCTTTATAAAAGGTTGCACCAATCTGATAAACGCCATCAACAACATACAGAAATGGTAAAACAAGCCATGACAGCCATAGAGTCTGACAGTTCCCCTACAATTTGGCTAAGTATGCTGGACCAGTAGTCAAAGATGGGTAAGGAAGGTGGTGACCATATATCAACCTAAGACAGAAGCTGTAGCATGCTCTACAGGCTTTGATGACGGGTAAGAATATGTGTCGACCCCTCCACCTAAGACAGGCATGGTCCCCTGCCATTTCTTTAAGAAAAAAGGGGGAACTGTTGGAGTGTCTGGGACCCCAGACCCTTTTAGGCTGTTCATTCAAGATGGTGGCTGGCAAGTTGCCAGTAAGGTTCCAGTAAGACTCGTATTGTGAAAAACAAATGGCATCATATACGGAAGTTTCTATGATTGGTCTACACCTTTGCATGCTCTGTGCATGATCACTATGTGCCCCAGGTAACTTACTGTATTGTCCATACTCTTCCTTCGTGGATAGTGCTCTGATTGGCTGATGCTCTGTATATATGATTCGCTGTAGCCCTTAGAAGAGGAAGAAGGAAGAATAGAAGAAGAAGAATAGAAGAAGTAGGAAGGAATCTTTTTAACAATAAAACCTTGAACCAGGATACGTGTTGTGTCTCTCTGCAGGCAGGGATTCGTGATAGATTCTACTTCATTCCTTGGCGCTCCCTCCTGGGGCTGGTTAGAGGCTGTCTGGCAATACCCCTCAGGCCCTTGCGACAGATGAGAATTTGTCTGATCAAGAGACGAACCATTTTGTGAATGCAGTTTGGCAAGACATTTCTGCATCTTGAGGTGATTTGACGTGCCCCTGGAAAATCCCAGCAGGTAAGTATCTGGGAGCAGCCTTGTCCTATTGCAGCAGCCAAGGAGGAGGGGCCTGGCAGTTGGAGTGAAAACAGAAGAACTCTCCTTTCTTGTCAGGTTCATGCTGACCCCTGTCCAACATGTTGAGTGAATGACTCCCTCCTCTCTTCATGAGGCAACAGAGGAGCCACACACTTCACATGGAGCACACACATCCCATGTCCCAGCTGTCTCCTTTCCAGGTTTTGTAGGTTAGCAGGAGAAACCCGACAAATGGAATGTGATGTGTCCCAATTTAATAATCTCTTAAGCCACAGAGCTGCACTGCATGCTCCACTGAGCTGAGTGCTCATCACCCATCTCTCTGTGTGGCTGCTAGGCCTCTAGGCTAGTTTCCTGACTCTGAAGAAGACCCGTGTTTTCCCAGTCCTGGAGAAGTGGGGCTGGAGGGCAAATCCACTGATGCGGGTCCTAAGCTTGTTGAGCCAGGACCTCTCAGGCACCCCTCGGTCCCAGCCAGTTCCACTGGATCTTGTGGGGGCTAGTAGCCTGCAGCAGGAGCCAAGTGAGCAGACTATCAGCATGAAATGTGCAGCCAACATAGCACAGTGCCACCTGGGTCGAATTGGGAGCTGCTGGACTTCAGTGCAATTCCTTTTCCTGCATGGACACGGAGAGATTTATCATCCCTCAGGCTGCATACTGCTTACAGCCTGGTTTCTCATTGACCAGCCAAAAAAGATAGAATCATTTCCTTAAAACCTAAGACACTGGAACCCGCTCCCTTCATATATCCTCTTACCCTGACAGCTGTGCCGGTGCTTGTCTTGAATGTGGGTTTGAAGTAGCCACTAGCTCAACTTTGTCTGGATGCCTGGGAACCGTGATGCCTCAGTGTTCTCAGTCTTCTTCTCTGTGACCTCAGGTGGAATCTGGGGTGCAGGCACCATGTCCCTTGAGCCAGTCATCAAAGTTCATGTTTCCCAAGGCTTCACAAATCCTCTGGGGAGTGCAACCAAGTGCCTTCTCCTACCGGAGCCTAGAAGCCCCATGCCCTTCACAACCTAGCTGCCCAGAGCCTGCTCCCTCACCTATGATTAGAGGAGTTCTCCCACGAATGGTTCTCACGTCACAAGAGAACTGGTAAGTAATTGATGCATTTTTCTGAGTGGAAGTGAATGCTCCTGAATGAATGTAGGATCAAGAATATAACTTTCAGTCACAATTTCTCTGTAATCAATCTTGAGAGTAATAACTGAAATCATAATGAACAGAAAATTGAAGTTGGATGAGGAATGTTTTCTTTTTGCCACCACGTTTCACTTCTGGTACCACAGACCCCACGAGCCATCACCACTTCCCTTTGCCCTTTTATGTTTCACAACCGCATCTGGCTAAATTGCTGAAGCACTCCTACACTGAGGGATACAGGCTTAGCACAGGAGGAACAACTTCCTCTTCCTCACACTTTCCTGAAATGATGGGCAAGATCCATCACCTGAACTGGCTTGTTCATTATGCACAGTTCTCTGCTGTTTAGAATTTTTCAAAAGAAAATGCCCAAAGGAAAAATAAGAAACAATTATGTTCGAGGAAAGTGTCAGTAGACTGTGAATATAATGGCTAGGGTTGCATGTGTGAATGATCCCCAAAATCCCCATTCATAATCCCAAATTGAGCATATTCTCAATCCCACAAAATTCTTCCTCTGCCCTTGATCCAGGTGTTCTTGGATCCCTGATTCAATTTTGTGCTCAGAGTTCAGTTACATCCTTTTTTCTCTTTAAGTGAAGATGGTGAAAATCTTTCCCTCTGGTCACACCGCTGGTCTTGGGTATTGAATTGCAAAAGAGTTTATTGCTGGATTCTTGTGAACAAGAGAATTAAGAATTCCTTAGGCATTGTTTGGCTTGTTCATGACTGCTTGTCTGCATACATTTTCACAAAGTAGGACTGTAAGTGATCAAGTGTTGTAACTCATAGGAGCCCTTCCTGTGCTGGTGATATAGCCCATCAAGTAGAGTGCCTGCCTTGCATGCTCGAGGTCCAGTTTTGAGTCCCCAGCACTGATCAATTGTGGAAATGACAAACAAACCATCAAGACCAGTTCAGAGGCTCCCAACCTTCCATCCTCTCACCTCTTTCTTTTGTTTTCTCCTATCATCACAAAATGAATCAACACTGGAAAACAGCACCAGTGTCACATGCATCCCATTTCCATGGACACCTTTCAGTTTGCAAATGTGCTCCAAGTGAGCAGTGCTACACACTTACCTGCATTTCTTCACAATACTATTTCCTCGACCTCACTTTACTCTCCTTAGAGCAGAGATCACAGGTCTCTCATGTGTATGCTTATGCCAACAATTCTTCACCACCTTCTTCCACTGTGCATTCTTCACCAGGTTTCGGTGGCAGGAAATTCTGAATGATAACCACACTTGTACCTGGCAATCTTCAGGCTTCTTGGACCCACTCCCATTCTCTCTGCCAATGAAGGGGATTTCCACAACTGAGCACTTTCCCTGTGAACCACAATGTCAACTGGAAAACCAAGAGTTGAACACAAAAAACAGCCACTCTTATCCCTAGACTTTCTGTGACAGTTTTGCTTTGCAGTGACTTGCGTGTAATATCTTGATGAATAATGGTAGGATTTGGGGCTGAATCAATGTTAGCCTCTATTGGTAGCATTCAGGAGGATCACAGGGGATTTGCAACCCACTCTCCCAATATCATTGGAGCTCCAGTGTCAAGAGGAATGGAGCCGATTATTAGACTCTTGTTAATATTGATGGAACTCATCAAGAAATGCAATGTGGAATTGGGTGAAGCATAACAACAACTCGGATTGTGAATTGCTCTTCTGTTTACCTGGGATCTGGGAATGAACGCATTGTGCTTTGGGAAGTAAGGAATGACAGAAGAACCCCTCTTTGCAAAAACTCACACCAGAAGTAGGAAATCAGAGACATTAGGCATATGGCATATTGGAGGTAGATAGAAAGAAGTCAATAGAGAAAATAGATTTGATAATTTGCAAATGTTTGAGGTATACTTTTCCTTCTCAATAATTCTATTAAAATGTTGATTATTTTGGAACCACTTCTGTTTTGATATTCATGTTTTGCTGATATAGGTTCTTCACACCTGAATATTCATAGGCCTTTTGGGGATTAAATTTCTGAGATTGCAGTGCACTGTTCATTCAGAGACCTGGGATTAGTGTTGCATATCCCAGGATCAGCTGGTTTAAATTGTAGGTTGTGGGAAAGGTGCTATGATGATAGGAAAACCTTTGGAGTAGCATTATCATTCATTGTTTTCATTCATTCCACAGCAGAAATGGTGTTTAAAGTCCTAATACTTTCTTGACTGTGAAATTCACAATCAAGCCCATTTCTGCATGCATCTTATGTTTGCTGGATGAGAAAGAAATTAGCAAACACACACAAAATGTTTTACAGTAAGATGTGTACTGAAAAACTAGATTAAATAAGGTGATAAAAGTGTCCTAGAAAGGTGTATTAGGCCTGGCTGTATAATATGAAAAACTATCTTGTATAGAGGCCTGAATGTAAGCAGGGGGTACTATCAATACCAGTACCAATGCTGTCAATGCTTTGAGAGCATTCCATATGGATGGAATAATATAAATGTGCTGATAAAAAAAATTCCTCAGCTGTGTGTGGTGGCAAATAAATGTAATAGCAGCAGTTTGGGAGACTGAGTCAGAAGCATTATAGATTCAAGACCCTAAGCCAATTAGAGAGACCTTGTCTCAAAATTTTAAAAAGGTGGGATAACTGGAATATGTCTAAGTGCTTATGAATATGCTTCCTTGGATTTAATTCTCATTACCAGAAAAATAAATATATAAATAAAAATCGCACACACTCCTTAGTTTGGGAGAATCTCAGGGTAACTAGAAGCAAAGAGCATAACAAAACCATAGTGTCTATGTCTTGCCTTTATCTCTTCAACAGGATTTTGAAGTATATATTAAAATGTGACAGAAATCAATGGAGTGATTCTGGGATGAGGTGCATGGCATAATATGATTTATTATTAAAGAGAGCACTGATTGCAGCATAGTGAATGGAACAGACTGGGCATAGGCATAATGAAAACATGGAAGACAACTGCCAGGGCAGTTTAGATGAGAGGTGGTGGTGACTGGGGTATGTATGGTAGCAATGGGAGATAAAGTTTGGATTTCCTGAGAATGATGAATTTTTCCTGTATTATGTCTCTGCATTTGCTTCAGTCAGTGAACATGTGTCCAGTGTTCAAAAGCTCACATTATGCTGCCATTATTTCTATTGAACTGTGAAGAACTCTATCCTGATTAATGAATCATACTGAACACATACTAATTCTCAGAGGTGTTGGGTTATTTGAAATTAATTTCAAAGTTTTTAATCACAGTTTAACAATCATTAACAGGTTTGGGATAAGACAATCATCTTCATGTTATTTCTCATGAAAGTATTTCTCTAGTCCTCACATGCTGTATTTGATAAGCATTTTCCTTTGCCAGTTATCAAATGAGTGCTCCTTGATGTTCTTGCTCCATATATGTAATGTTACCTTGGAAGCATCAATGGATGTTGTGTATTATGCTCTTTAGTACTCATCTAATTTCCTTTTCTCATATTACATCATATTTTTTTGGTAAAAATGAATTGAATGAGAAATAATACAAAAAGAACTAAAGGAAAGATACTCTGAGATATCTTATTAACAGGGCATTAGCTTAAAGAATCAGAGTCAGGTGTTCTAAGAATGTTAAAATAATAGTAGCATATGGCATCTCTATTATCCTATAGAGGAGAGAGAGGAGCATAGAAGAGAAACATTTTAGTGGAACTTCTTTGATATATTTTCTCTTCAAGAGTGTGAATGCACTATAAATATCAATACAAATATTTTAGTATTATGTGTAAATAAATTGAATAGATTAATTCATGACATGAAGACTCTAACAACCAAAATTTTATCACTTTTTTGCTACACTTGTTATGAAAGCCTGTTCCAAGATACATATAGCTAGTATCCTTTAAAGCAGCTCTAAGAAAAATCCTTCCTATTTTCTACTAAATTCCACTCAACTCCTATGATTTTATTCTCATACAGCAGACTTTTTTGTATTAGTATAATGGTTTTAAACACAATAATAAATGCTACCGAAATTATTTAATAACTTCAAATTTACTACTTTTTTGAGGAAAATAGTTGAGATAATATTATGAAGTGTTTAGGAAACAGAACAAAGTTGACACTACAAATTTCCACTTTGTAAGTTCAATGTTCAACTGGAATGTTCTGTTTATGAAAGAAAAATCATGGAGTTTAATAGGTAAGCAAATACTTACCTGGCAGAAAAGTGTAAGATAATACAAAAGGCTTCTTTCATTAACTGCTCTTTCATATTATCAAAACTAAATAGTAACATTCCCTGGGTGTAATTTTGGTGCTATTCTTAAATTGATAAGTCACCTAGATACTTTTATTTTTTTCTATTTTATTACTATTTTTTATTGTTTTGTTTTTCATAGTATTTAATAATGTGGAATGTTGAATTCACTCAATTGGTTAAACACCACAAAATATGTCTATGTATTTGTTGTTTAAGAATACAGCATAACATGTATGAGTCAATCACTCATTTTTAAGTTTTTATAATCTATATGATTTTCATTTCACTATTATGTATCAAATATTAGCCCAACAAACCATAAGTATTTACCAAATGTCTTTCTAATATTATTTCTGTTTCTCAAACTATTCCCACATTTGAAATCACTTCTATTTTTTATCCCCATCCCCTCATTTTATGTGCATTTCCTGAGTGCATCCTTGCAAATACAATTTTCTATTTCAGACTGGCTTTAGAGGAACTGGGAAAGATAAGTGCACTACTTTCTTGTACTTCTCCACTGCTTTCATCATAAAACCAATGCCTTTGTATCTACAAATTCTATTCCTCCTAATTGTGTAAATGTGGCATAAACTTTTTTATACAATGCCCATTATGTTGTTATTCCAATAATCCAGAACACAAACCAACACTTAAAAACAACATCAATTCTCTTTCTTTATTCTGTAAAAATTTAATCTCCAAAATCCACCTTTCATCTCAAAACGAAATGAAGACACTTTGATTCTCCTTATTTGCAACACTTATTTTCTCCATCAAATGCAAACTGATTGTCCCTTTGTCAGAAAACATATATATTCTCTTTCTACTAGTTCTATTCATATGGACAATGTTGGCATGCACTGCTCCCAGGTCTGTGCTACTGATGTTTACTTTTCCAAGAAAAATGTGTTTTCACTTTTAAATAATATTGAAATTACTTTCATGTAATTTAACCTCCTGTGAGTAGTCTTTTCCATTACATTTCTGCACATGCTGAATGTTCTTTCCACATCAAAAAATCTCAATGGTTTTACAAATATTGTCAGTATTATAAGTAAAGCAATATTTATATAAAGACATGATACACCTTTGTTTGAGATAAACTAAGCATTTTACATAAAATATCTTTGTTCATTCTTCTCCCAGATTTTACATAGTTACTTCTTTCTTTATATTTTATAAGATGAAAATGAGGCTGAAAATTTTAATGGCTCAGGTCACAGAGCTAACAAATGGCTATATGTGTTCTAATTTTTCCAGTGTAGTTCATCTAACCCGTACATTTTTTTTGTTTTAATCAAGCATTTTACTTGCATCTAAGGTATATTTATTTTTGATACTGTACATATACAAGGAAAGGAGCTCAAACAATTTGAAAGTGAAGAAACTTATGGTGTCATATCAGTATGTTAGTCATCAGAGAAAAGATGGAAAAAATATTATTTAAACAATTAACCATATCAGCAGAAATGAATAGTAAGGAGAATAAATGCAGGGAGATTTGTAAATTCAAAACTACATTGATCAGAAATGTAATCAGACAATTATGAGAGCACAGAACTGCATCAAACCAGCACCAACCGTCATGTCAGGTGGATAATAAGGGTCAACTGAACCTAACATGGAAAATGCAGTAGAAAAAGCCCTATTATGAATTAAAGAATGTATACATAGGTTACTTTTCTGAAGAAATCTATTTTATTTGCAAGACACTAAATCTATAAGAGAATGATTGTTAAATCATTGCAGTGCTTGGTAATGTGCCAGAAAATAATATGGTAAAAATCATGAGTGTATCACTATTGAAATGTACTCAATTCATGTGAACACACTCTAATATAAAATTCTAAAAATATCATCAAAACAATCAGAGGTGTCTTAAAATTAATTTTTGGATAGAAGACCAGAAACTGTATGTTGACATACTAGACAAAAATATAATTTTCCCCCTACATGCTTGAATTTCTCAATTACTGAGTTACATAAGATTATTTCAACATATATGAAAAAAATTAGAACTGTATTCATTTCATTTGCTTATTTTTTTGGTCATGAAGAGATGGATTGATTTCTAAGAAGGCAGTGGGATTAAGAAGTACAGGCATATTATGTTGTATAATACTTGTTTAATTCAAGACAATAATTATTCTAAATTATCTAAAATCTCTTACTGGGGAAATTAAAGACATATCTGCATTTAATAAACTAATGAAGTGATTAGTCTATACAACTACAAGCAAGGAACTAAGGTATAATTGAGGAATAAAATTATCATTTTTTGTGTAACAAAGTAAAAGTGTGAGCTAATTCTTGTGCTGAATCACTTGAGAGCCATTTAAACCCTATTTAAAAAGAAAAAGAAAAAAAGAAAGAGAAAAAGTGAGGATAAAAATGATGAGGACATGTGCAAATGCATAAGAACCAAAGAAAAGAAACATTGGGTCAAATAAAACACAAACAAGTATGAACGGGTCAAAAATATCATACTTCTAAAACATCAGCTACATTGAAGGGTGCAAAACTGTAAAATAAATGCATTTCCTTAGTGAACTGTAAAATATAATGAAAGTATTTAGAATGGGTTTTAAGTTAATGAATTTTAAAAATTCTAAAAAAGACTCCAAGTTTGCCAAATATTTGTGAAAAAATCATATTACCATTTCTTTTCCTTTTTAGGGTACAACAAAGAACACATCACATTTAAATATCCAAGGAAAAGTTTTTCAGTAGAATTTATTTAGGCGTAGATCTTGAGGATCAATTTTGATCAATTTTAGATCA
>NW_025920472.1:38396-89061 GCF_902686445.1 Sciurus carolinensis | reverse complement strand
ATTTAGAATTGTTTCAATATTTCCTCCCATTGTATGATGTGAGTACAAAACAAGGGATCACTGGCAATAGAGAATTCTATTGTCCAAAACCTGTAACTTCCCCATCAAAGTGAATCCACATCAGCATCTGGTTTCAAAGAAAAATAAATCAGCAAGAGCCATGGTATTTTACTTCCAAGATGAAGTCATGAGAAGTCTCACTTTTTGTCTCCATAGTCCCTTAGCAGTGGCACTACTATAATTCCAGAAATATTTGGAAAATTTTGTGTGGCAGCAAAGTGCCAGGAACCCATTAAATAGCAAGGAGCTGGCATTTCTGTTAAAACATTTCTAATTGCCTCACATAGATGAAAATATTTTGGTTATAAATTCATAAAGGCAATTTTTATCAAGAAGATATGATGGTGTGAAACTGCCAAATTTTTGTTCAATACCATGGTCATAACCATGGGAGTGGAATTCTCTCTCTCTATTTCCCTAGAGAACATCTGCATTGTTTTTTCAAGGTCATAGCAGGTCACTTCTTTGTGTGTGTGTTGCTGAAGACAGTTTCTTTCTATTCTTCTAACTAAAATTTGGAAAGAAGGCTCCAATAGAAGAACAAAGAACCAACTGAGAAGTCAAAATTTATTCAATAGCTAAGGTTACTGGAGTAGAGAGAAGGTCTGACAATTCAGTTTTGAAAAATAAAGAAAGGACCATGTAACCAACCTCTTCAGGGGATAGTCATTTTTCTAATTCAATTTCACTGAGTTCCCTGTGCCCACATTTGAAAGAACACAAGAGGCTGATCTCCTTCTCTTCTATTAAGAAACATCAAAAATTAGCAAACCATCTCAAAGGCTTAGAACCATCTTGTTTGTGCATACAGAACTAATTGTCTTCTCATTACCTTCCCACAAAGGTGAGAGTCTGATGATAGACCACTGGCTTGGAAAGACTTGAATATCAATACTCATATGTGCAATCACCCCTGTGGGAGGGCTCCCAGGATAGGACATAGCTGAATGACTTTTTGTTCTTTGAAATTTACTTGGGTACAACAAATGGTGAGGATCACTGTAAGGAAGACATGCAACTCTGAATGGTGCTGAGTTTGGTAATTCCTGAGGCACCAGTGAATTTGAAAAAAGTAAATAGTCCCTGTTTTTTAAGCTGGTGAAAATCGAAGTCATGGAAAATTCTCCCTCTTATCTCCTGCTCCTGTAGGTATTTATCTTATGACATTATGGTATTATGTGATAACATTTCCTATCCACTAACTTTCTTCAGGAAGGAGAAAGAGCCCTGAATGAGCTTTGGCATGCCTGATAGCCACTTGAAATGAGGAGAATTTTAGTCTGTTTCCAAGTCACTGTTAAAAACCTTTATGCTAACAAGGTTAGCTAGTGATAAGTTTCTCTTCATTGATCACTCTTGGAAAATGCCTAAAAAATGATTTGCTGGGATCATTGCTTAATTCTCCAAAACAAGAGAAAAAATAAAACACAGAAAAGAGGTGATAAATCTTGGATTCCAGAGTGGTTTGATTCCACTGGAAAAAGGTTCATGTCTTAAAAAAGAAGTTTCCCAAGGCTGCAAATTAGTGCAGCCACTCTGGAAAGCAGTGTGGAGTTTTCTTAGAAAACTTGGACTGGAATCACCATTTTACCCAGCTCTCCCACTCCTTGGACTATACCCAAAGGACTTAAAATCAGCATATTACTGAGATGTAGTCACATCAATGTTCTCAGCTGCTCAATTCACAATAGCCAGATTGTGGAACCAACCTAGATGGACTTCAATTGAAGAATGGATAAAGAAACTGTGGTATATATGTACAATGGAATATTATTCAGCCATAAAGAATAATAAAATTTTGGGATTTACAGGCAAATGGATAAAATTGGAGAATATCATGCTAAGTGAGATAAGACAATCTCAAAACACCAAAGAGTGAATGATCTCACTGATAAGCAGATGATGACACATAATAGGGATTGGGAGGGGGGCAAGAATGGAGGGAGGGACAGTATAGAGGAAAAAGAGGGGTGGGAGGAGTGGGAGGAATGGAAAAAAATAACAAAATGAATCAAACTACTACCCTAGGTAAATGTATGAATACACAAATGGTATACCTCTACTTCATGTACAAACAGAGAAACAAGATGTATCCCATTTGTTTATAATAAAATAAATTTAAAAAACTAAAAATAAAAATAAATAAAATAGAAGCCCCACGAAGAAGTATATCAATAAAGCCTACCTGACTGTTAGTCCCTTGCCTCTAATACATCTTTCTACCAATTTTCTCAACATGATTCTATACCCAGTTGTTCCAGTCCTGACTTTCACACTCTGAAGCACAGCATCACCAGATCCAAACACTGAGGCACCAAGCTCTGAGGACTGTAATATTCCCTTTCTAAGAAGAGCATCCAAGACAAAGGTGTAGTGTGCCAAACTCTCAATAGAAAAATCACAAGAACATACATTCTTTTTAAATTATGATTTTTCTGACAGCTAGAACAATGTAAACAAAATAAAAATTTTAAAGTGATATATTATTACCACAGGTTCCCTACTGAAATCCAAATTAGGCAAATACAGTGATTAAAGGAACAGTGTGAATCTCAGAACAATCAATGTCAGTGTGAGATTGAGACACCCTGGAAACACACCACACAGACTTTGCTCTCTGATCTTGTGTTAGCAAGGAGCAGCAAGGCACTGCAGGCTACATATGTCACTCTTCATGTCCTCATATCTGCAGCTATGTACTCAGGGTATGGTTATCCTGACAAAGAGACCATGGAACTTAGGGTTCACCTGGTTTGTCTCAGGTGAAAGACTGCAACTCAGATCTGAAAGGTCAAATCCAATGTGGCACAGGGCCCTGTGTAAGACTGATGAATGTTTCTTTGCAGTTGCATTATTGGTGACATGTTCCTCCCAGAGAAGTTGAACAAAGACAATGCTTTTTATGTGACTTGATCAGCTGCCTTCTGAACTCTCAGTTACTGGGTATGGTTTGTTTCTAATCGAGCCTGTTGAGATCTTGCATCCTGGTTCCAGTTAGTGCTCTGTCTTACCTCTCTGCTCGCTTCCAGTGAAGCTCATGAAGAGCATCCCAAGTCATGAGGATTCTATAATATAATGGATTCTATAGTAGGACTACAATCCACAGGATAACTATTATATCATTTTGGATGCTGTAGTATTGGTATTACTATTAATAACTAAGGACAGATTTTGCAGTATCTTGAGGTGTGTTATTTTGATTTTTTTGCATAATAGACTACATAACAGGAATTATATTTGTTGTGGATTCTATTGCATACCTTTTATCAATATCCAAGGTCTATAGAAGCTATTATGTTAATATTAAATGATATACTATGGATAATGTAATAGTATTAAAACCTCAGGGTCATTATTATATTAGCTGTACTTCCTATAGTATGAATATTACATCAATCTTAAAAGGCAGCTATCATATGATATAATATGTTATAACACTTTGATATGTCATAGTACAGATATTATATTAGTATTAAAAGCCACAAATAAATGTTTAGTTCATTTTTAGAAACTCAAGTATGCTTATCATCTTAGGATTAAAATCAACAAGGTAGTTAATACATTAATTTTAATGATTACTCATAAAAATTATTTAATGCCAAAAATGTAGATATTTAGTAGCATAAGGTTGTATACTATAAATATACTAATATTAAATGCTACAGAATACCTGTTTACTAGTTTTAAATGTTATATCAAGGATATTAAATTAATAATAAAATCCACAAATAAGTTATATTGATTTCAGGGTTTATGAAAAAGATGGCATATAGTAATATTAGAGGCCACAGGACATATATTTCATTGGCTTTTTTAGGTGATAATATGGATGTAATATTAGTATTTCAAGATACAGGGGAGGTAGTATATTCATTTTAGATGCTAGGCTATAAATAACACATTAGATTTAGAGACCACTGCACAGCTTCTATATTAGTATTTGATACTCTAGTTTGGATACCATATTAGTATTTGAGTACTCTGAATGGCTGTGATATCCACTTCTGATGTTATAACAGCAGACAAATTATATTAATACTAAAGGACAGAACAGCTCTTGTATAGTTTTCCATGCTGTTGTATGCATATACTGTAAAAAAAAGACATGGAATGGCCATAATAGGAATACTGCATTATTATTGAAGTCTACAGGGGAGCTATTATATGTGTTTTAGGTGGTCACTATGGATATTATAACCATCTTTAATGTCCCAGGGAATTTACTATATTAGTTTAATGTGGAATAGTAAGAGTATTCCTTTAGCATTAAAGACCACATGGCAACTATTAGTTTTAGAGGGTACAACAAATTTATCACATTCATATTAAGGATACCAAGCCAGGCAGCTATTCTGTTAGGTTTAGATTTTGTAGGATGGAAGGCATGTTTGTACGAACAGTCAGAGGTTAGTGATTACAGAAATTTTAATGCTATAGTATGAATATAATATTAATATAGAAAGAACAAGGGACAATTTTAAAAAATAATAGGAATCTTTTTAAATTTAATTTTCTTTAATTATTTTTTATGTGTTTCTCAGGATTGAACCCAGTGCCTCACTTGTGCTAGAAAAGTGCTCTAACAGTAAGCCAAAAACCCAGAACCAAAAAACAGTTTTTATATGAGTTTAAGAGTCTACATATTCCATGTTACATAAATTTGAAAGGACTCGGGGAAGCTATTAATTTTGGATGTAAAATTATTGATAATATGTTGGCATTAAAAGCCAAAGGACAACTATTATTTTAGTTGTAAATTCTAAGGTATGAATATTATGTTAATACTAAAGGACATGGTGAATACTAAGGATATTATACGAGTGTCAGCAGTCATGTTAATGGTATTAGTGTCTTCAGTTACAATGAGTGTATTATGTTAGTGTCAGATTCCATAGTGAGAATATTATGTTAGTGTCAGAGGTCAAATGTAAACATTATATGAGTTTCAGAGGCCAGAGTGAGAGTATTTATGTGAGTTTCTTGTGTAAGAGTTATGTTATTATGTGAATGTAAGTGGTCAAATTAAGTAGGTTTAGATTTTGTTTTGGTGAACATTCATGTGTGGAAAAGGATGATACTCACAATGATCTCAATCACATAAAATATGATGTTGTGTATGTATACTCATGACCTGGAAGGCATGTCCAAGTAAGCTGTTTGCAAATTAATAACTTAGTGCTATGCTTGTATTTTTATTTTTTTCTGTAATTTACATGTTAGCCTTTAAAAAAATAAATGGTATTTTTAGAAAAGTGGTCAAGTGAGGATTGTATATGAATGTGAGAGTCCACAGGGAAAATACTTTGTGAGTATTTTAGGCCACAGTGAAGATATTATGTGAGTGTTAGCAGTCAAGGGAGGATATTATGTAAAAGGGACCAGAAGGAGGATAAGTAAGTGTCATAGACCACATAAGGATATTCTGTGACAGTGGTTATACTGAGGTAATTACCAGAGTGTTAGAGGTATCATGGAGGTATTATGTGAGTGTTGTTAGGCAGATTAAAGATATTATGTGAATGTGAGCTGCCAGAGTGAAGACATTATGTGTCAGAGACCACAGTGAAGGTAATATCTGGATTTTAGTGGCTACAGTGAGGACAGTTTGTCAAGGTTAGCAGTCAGAGTGAGAATATTTTGTGAGAATGTAAGGCCATAGTAAGTATGTTATATGAATGTCAGAGGCCAGGTAAAGACTTTATATGAGTGACAGATATTGTAGTGAGGGTATAATGTGAGTTTAAGAGGTCACATGGAGGATTTTTTTGTGTGTCAGAGACCAGAGGAAGAATATCTTGTAAGAATCAGAGGTTACAGTGTGGATGTTATGTGCATGTAATTTTTCATAGTAAGGATATTATGTGAATATCAGAGTCCAAAGTGAGGGTATTATGTGAATGTGAGAGATCACATGCTATTATATGAGTTTCAGAGATCACAGTGAAGATATTATGTGAAAATCAGAGGCCACATTAAAGTTTATACGTGAGCATCAGAGGCCACATTCAGGGTTTTATGAGAGTATCAAGGTAACAGTGAGGGAATTTTATGAGGCAGACCAAGGGAAGATAATATGTGATTGTCATTGCAACAGTGAGTTATATGAGTGTCAGAGGACACAGGATATTATGTGAGAGTCAAAGACCATAGTGAGGATATTATGTGTCAGAAGGCACAGTGAGGATTTTATACACATGTCTGAGGCCACACTGATGACATTACATCAGGGTCAGAGGCCAGACAGAGTTTATTGTATGTCAGAAGCCTCAGGGAAGATACTTATTGAGTGACAGTTGTCGCAGTAGTCACATTGAGAATATTATGTGTCAGTGGTAAGAGTGATGGTATTATGTGAGTGTCAGAGGGTACAATGAGGAAATTATGCGAGTCTTATTGGCCACAGTGAGGGTATTATATTAACATCAGAGGCCACATTGAGGATATTATGTGAATGTCAGAGACCACAGTAATGATATTTTGTGAGGTTCAGAGGCCAGAGTGAGATAAATGCCAGAGGTTTATTGTGTATATTATGTGTCAGAGGCCATAGTAGTGGTATTATATGAGTGTTAGAACCAAATGAGGATATTATGTGAGTGGCAACTGTCCCAGAATGGATAGTGTATAAATTTCAGAGGCTACGGTTAGGATATTCTGCAATCACAGGGACAACACTTTGGAAATTATGTGGGTGTCAGTGGCCACAGTGAGAATATTTTATCACATCAGGGACTGGCTTGAGGATATTATGAGTGTCCCAAGTCATAGTGACTGTGTTGGACCATAGTGAGAGAATTATGTAAGTGTCGCAGGTGACAATTATATTATGTGAGTGTAGAAGGCCACATTGAAGGTATTTGGTGAGTATTAGAGACCACATTGAGGGTATTATATGAGTGTCAAGGTAATAGTGTTGGCATTTTGTGAATGTCAGATACCAAGTGAGGATATTATGTGAATATCATGGGCAAAAGTGAGCATATTATGTGAGTGACAGAGGTCAGAGTTAGAATATTATGTGAGTGTCAGAGGTCATTTGAATTTATTATATAAATATCAGAGACGAAATGTGGATATTATGAGTGTCAGAGGCTACATTGCAAGCATGATGTGTTTCAGGTCACAAAAAGGTATTATGTGCATGACAAGTCACATTGCATGTAATATGTGTGTAGAGAAGGTCAATCTATGGGTATTATGTGAGTATCACAGGTTAGAATAAGGATACTATGTCAGTATCAGAGACCAAAATGATATTATGAGTTCAAGAATTCACAGAGAGGACATTATATCAGTTTCAGACATCACAATGAGGGTATTATGTCAATTTCAGAAGTCAATATGAGGATATTTTATGCATGTCAGAGTACCCAGTGAAAATATTCATATGACTTTCAGAGGACACAGTGCGATATTATGTGAGTGACAGAGACCAGAGTGGTATTAGTCTATGTCTGAGGTCAAAATGTGTGTATTATGAGATTGCCTGATACCAGGATTGGGGATATGTGTCAGAGGGTACAATGAGGGTATTGTGTGAGTGCCAGAAGTCACAGTATAGTTATTATGTGTCAGAGATAGCATTGATGATATTATGTGTCAGAGGACAATTAAGGATATAATGTCTGTGTCAGAGGTCAAATTGAGTGCATGATATCACTCAGTGAGATCACACTGAGGTTATTATTTAAGTGTCAGTGGTGAAAGTGAGAATATTATATTAGTGTCAGAAGTCAAGTGAGGATATTTTGTGAATGTCGTAATCCAAAGTTAGGGTATTGCATAAGTAACAGAGGTCCCAGTGAGGATATAATGTGATTATAAGTGGTCACATTGAGGACATTATGTGAGTGTCAGAGGTCATGTGAGGATATTATGTGACTATCAGACTCACAGTGAGGTTATCTTGTGAGTGTCACATAACAAGTGAGGAAATTAGGTGAGAATCAGAGGTACCAGTGATGATAAATGAAAGTGTCCAAAGTCATTTAAGAAAATAATGTGAGAGTCAAATATCACTGTGAGGACATAATATGAGTATGTGTGGCCACAGAGGTCCTGCTGAAACATTTAGTGGTACCCAGGGTCCAGGCCATCTCCCAGACTTCTGGCTAGGAACTGTGGCCCCTGGCGTACATGGAGCACACAGCCTCTTCCTCTATGGTCAGCACTCTGACCCAAACCATGCACAATTTTGCTGGGCTCTGCAGTAAGACCCCAAAGAGTCACATAGGGAGCCTGCATATTTGCTGTTTGCTGACAGGTGTATGACTATGGAAGCAGGCATCTGAATCTTCCCTATCATCAAATTTTCTCTGAATTTTCTGATGCTGTTGTTTGCATGGATTCCCCTAGCCTTCTGGATCCCAACATGGCAGAATAGACATTTGAGTAAGCCACCCATGAAGTCAGTGGGTTATTCGAAATGAGCAGCCATCAGACATTTCCAGACATTACTGGTACAGTTGCTGTGGGCCATAGCTACCGTCCATCACCAACTCCCTCTGCTATGGAACAACCCCAACTCCCAGACACTGGACAGTTATAGGGAGAATGAGGCAGGTGGCTAGGCTGCCAGCAGTCCTGGGAAGGACAAAGAAAATAATGGATTTGTCTTCAAGATGCAATAGAAGCCCTCACATCCCAGTCCTGCCCCTGCTCTGAGAGAGTGGGGCAGCCACAAAGAGGACTTTACACAGTCTGTGCATAGCCCCTTACTTGATATTTCTTACCCTGAGTGGAAGATGAAAATAGAGGAGCAGAGACTCTTAGCTGAAGTGATTCTTCATGGTCACTGCTGAGGTGGATACTGAGGAAAATTATGGATATGTGGACATCCTGGAAAGTGACTTAAAGATAACTGGTTGGCTTCCCCAGGCAAGAAAAGCCTCATTTTCACTCAATTGGTCAAGATCTTGGATAAAAAAGAGGAACAGTACCTCCTAATGGTCAGCAAGTTCCAGCAGTCCTTCTGCTCTTCAACCATTCCCTGAAGTGTGATCAGACCCATCTGCAAATGCTATGGCATCCCCAGGACAGGAACATGCCTGTCCAAAATAAGAACAGGAGGAGTATAACACCCACTGAGAGAAATGGTAAGCCTGGAAGAAATGGAAGTCAACCTAAAGGTCAGCTGGGAAACCTAGAGTTGATGACAAAAGAGAGCTGTTTTTGGCACTATGTTTTCTCACTGTGTTTTACTTTGCTTTGGGAATATATTATTTTCCTTAAAGGAATTGAATGAGTCTGTGCTGAATAAAAATCTTAGTTTCTTCTGATGTCACTCAGGAGTCACGATGGATATTTAAAAACTGCTTTTCTGTTTTATTGTAGGTCTAGTCACAACTCTAATGAAGCATTTTTATAGTGTTTTTGCTATTTTTTAGTATATTTGTTATTATTATTTAAAATTAGTTGTACATGACAGTAGAATGCATTTTGATGGATATTCTGAAGCCATGCTGTGTAGAATTGGGATTAGGAGACAGTGTTCCCATCTTTCCCATAGTTTTGCGTAAATTTTGGATGGGTTTTTCAAGAGTATGCATTACTCAAAAACATCTATTTGGAAAGTTCACATTTAAAGAAGGAAATCAGGGATATTAGGCATGCAGCATTTTTGTGGTGCATATAACCATTGAAAAGAAAAAAATATTTTGTATTTTATGAATGTTTTAGAATCTGTTGTCCCTGGACAATAACTATCATAACAACTTTAGTTTTTCTTTAAAATTTTCTGTATTTTAAATTCAGGATTCAGCCATATCAGGTCTACATTTTTCCATTTTAGTAGGGATTTATTATGTTTTAAATTCTGATGAGGAGAACTATTTACTTTGATAGCTATCACTTAGAGTTGGCTTTCCAATTCTATACTTGTGTAAATTTTGGTGTTTTGGTGCTTCTGGTATGGTAGAAGAAAAGTCTTTCTTCATTGGTCATGTGTTGGACAACCAAAATCAGCATAAATTTAATCTGCTGTCCAATGCAAACAACAGGAGGGAGCCATGAATTTGCAAAGGCATTCATGTCCATTGGTTTATTTTGGCAGACCATTAGCAATGAAAAAATAATTTAGTATGTGTTCACTGAATTTATCTTTTGATTTCCAACAGGTTTCTGCAGTTCTTGCCCTACAGAAAAGTCCATAGCACTTCCATTTTTCAATACTCAGCTTTTAAACTTTGTACAATTCTGATCTTGCAGCATGAGGCATGGGTCAAAATGGTATTATGCACTGCAAAACTGTGCTTCTCACATCATTGTCAACACTTGTTTCATCCATCACATTCATTTTCTTAGAGCCTGCTATAAAGATCCTGGACATCATTTCAGAGGGCTTGTGCCTGAGAGGTACGAGTCAGCAACTTAGCAAGACTGTGTCTTAGAATAAAAAATAAAAAGTACTGTGGATGTGGTAAAGCATGCCTAGCTTCAATACTTAGTACCAATAAATAAAGAAATAAAACTTTAAAGTCATATGATCAATTCAACAGAATCAGAAAAAGTCTTCCATAAAATTCAACATTACTTCATGATAAAAACCCTCAATAAATGATGACCATACTTTAAAATAATAAAGGCTATATATCACAATCCCATTGCCATCATCATTCTGAATGGGGACAAATTTAAAGCATTTCCTCTAAAATTAGTAATGAGTTGAGCTGGGGACATAGCTCAACTGGTAGATTGCTTGCCTCGCAAGCACAAGGCCATGAGTTCAATCCCCTGTACCGCAAAAAAAAAAAAAAAAAATTGTAAAGAGACAAGGATGTCCACTGTACCACTTTTATTCAATAGAGAACTGGAAAGTTTATTTTTATGTTTTGCAGTACTGGAGGCAGAACTCAAAGGTATTTTACCACTAAACTAAGTCTCCAGTGATATAAAAAATGTTATATATATATATATATATATATATATACATATATATATATACACTTATATATATACATGTTATATATCATATAACGTGTACATATAAAATGCAGTGTTATTTGATATATAATTATATTATGCATAATTACATATATACATATATATTATGTATTTTAAAAGGATAACAAGGATTGAAACCAGGGTTGCTTTACTACTGAGTCACATCTCCAGGCCTTTTTAAATTTTATTTGAGTCAGGGTCTCACTAAGTTGCTGCATCTGACTTCAAACTTGTTATTCTCCTGCTTTAGTTTCCTGAGTTGCTGGAATTACAGACTTGTGCCACCATACCTCACTGAGAACTAAAAACTTTAGCCAAAGAAGTACAGCAAGAAAAATGGAAAGAAATTCAAATTATGTCTGTTTATATATGATTCTATTTTCAACTTAGAAAATCCAAATGACTTCACCAAAAGTCTTATAGAACTGATAAATTCGTGAACGTAGTAGAATAAAAACCTAGGAAGTGAAAGATCCTCTAAAATAAAAATTATATAACACTTGAAAAAAATTGAAGGAGACACTAGAAGATAGAAAGACCTCCCATGTTCATGGGTTGGGAGAAATGGCCATAATACCAAAAGTAACTAGAGTTTCAATGCAATGCAATCCCCATTAAAATAAATATGACATTCTTCACAAAACTTAAAAAAAAGACAAAATACAGATTGGAGGATAAACGATCTTGAATTGCCAAAGCCATTCTGAGCAAAAGAGAATATTGTTGGAGTATCATAATGTGCAATTTTGAAATGTACTCTTGTGCCTTAGTAACAGCTATGGTATTGGCATAACAACAGACATGTAGAACAAGTGAATCAAATAGAGAACGCAGCACCAAACCCATGCAGTTGCTGTCAACTGATTATCAATGAAACAGTCAAAAACATGTTGAAAAAGCAGCATCTTTAGCAATGATACTGGAAGAACAGAACTTACACCCAATGAAGACTGAAATTACATGTCTTTCTCTCTCTCTCATCCTATACAAAAATAAATTCAAAATTTATCAAAGACCTTAATGCATGACCCATACTTTAAATCTAGAGGAAAACATGGAAACCTTTTAAGACATAGGTACACACACAATGATTTCATGAACAGGACTCCAATAACTCAGGAAATAATAGCAAAAATTGACAACTGATGCTACATCATCTTGAAAAGTTTCGGCCCAGCAAAGAAATCATCAAAAGAGTGAAGAGATAAACCATTATGGAAAATATATGGAGGTTCCATAAAAAACTAAAAATAGAACTATCATATAATCCAGCTTTATCAGGATACATCAAAGTCAGCAAAGTATAATAAAAACCTATATACCTATTTATTGTGGCACTACTAACAATAGCCATGTTATGGAATTGGTCCAGGAGACCATCAGCAGATGGATGAAGAAAATGTAAACACATATGATAGAGTATTATTCATCCATAAAGAAAGATGAAATAATGTCACTTGTAGGAAAATGGATGATAAAGTCATTACAATTTTAGATGTATGTAAAAACAAGTATTTTATATTGGCATCAGATCTTATATTTAATGACAGCCCTTTACTGATTACAATTTTTTTTCATAATAGTGGAATAATATCCATATTTGATCCTGCCAACAACTCTGTAAGGTAAAAAGAGTAGGTGTTTTCAACCCTGTTCTACAGACCAGGAAGCTAAATATTACAGAATTGATGTAATTTTTGTTCCAATTAACACAACCAGGAGGTAAACTGGAAATTCAAAGTGCAGAAATATTCAGAATCTAGCCTTCTTTCCAGTTAATGTGATACTTCCTGGGGCCTAGATTATTTGTTTTAATATACTGTTGACCAACATCTAAATCCAGTGAATGAAAAGAAAACTTCAGTGACAAAAAAAAGTTAGATTTTTTTAAATGCATGAATCATTTGCTAACAGTCATTTTCATCCCTACAGAAACTTAATTGGTTATGTTTTAGTTATCTTTCCACCTCTCTGACAAAATTGGGAGGTGTAAATATTTATCTTGGCTCGTGGTTTTATACACTGGTCACTTGGACCCATTGCTATGGATCAATGGCAAGGCAGATCATCCTGGTGGAGAGCATATGGCAGAGCAGACCTGCTCATTTCATGGCAGCTGGGAAGCAGAGAGAGCAAAAGAAAAGATATAGGGACAAAACAAGTCCTACAAGGGTATACTTTCAGTGACCCACCTTGTCCAACTAGACCCTGCCTCCTAAAGTTTCCACAGTTGAGGAGAACCAAACCTCCAACACTTAAAGCCTTTAAGGATTATCCCACATCCAAACTTTAACAAGCTACATTTTTCATTGAGTTTTGTTTGTTTGTTAAAGAGTGGAAGTTTTATGGGAAAATTTTCAAAGTAAAATATAATTTTTTATTTTTTAAAAAGCTAGAGTATTAACTTATATCTGGAGTTCTTTTTCATACTGAAAGAATGTTTCAGAAGAGTATTATGCAAAATCAACTGACTTCAGTTTAAAGAAAAGATTTACTGACACAATTAGCTGATATAGTGCACCAAAGCAAACAATAATTTCCATTTCACAAAAATTCAAAAGCTCAGGGAAAAAAGAAATAAACAATCTGACAAACTTTTAAAGATACAATTATTTCTGATGCAACACTCCAAAAGTATCACAATGACACTTATGAAGATATTATTTAAAATTTTGAACAAATCATTAGGCTAATGTTTAATTCAAATTACCACAACTATGTTAGCTGCAGAGTATAAGAATTTACAACCCATTCAATTCCATAGTATATGTATTTTTTAAGGTATATTTATTTGATCAATTCCTCCTACAGTATAATAATTACTATCCTAACAACTCAGAACAGTTTATGCCTCAAAAGTAGCTATTAATTTTCTTTATCCACCATAGTCTGGTTAACTCTTAGCATCTTCAATGGTAGACTTACTGTTGTACTTAAAAAATAAAAACAAAACATTTAAATTTTGAAGACAACTTACACATTCACCCCCAAATTATCATTACTACTATTAGTTCATTATCAGAGGTAATGAAAAAAGAAACCTTAGTGTCACAAGATATCTAGCACTCAACACATGTCTAAACAATATTTTTTTAATTCAATTAAATTTGTTAAAAATTGAAAATATACAAACTATTTTACTGACTAACCTGGGGAAGTCAGATATCTTCTCTTATATTTAGCGTGATCAAACTTTAAAAAGCATACTAATAAAGAAAAAAAGAAAAAGGACAAACAATTTACTAATAATCAATTTCATGTCTTAAAATATTTCAAACAGCCTAGAGCAGTGGCACACACCAGTTACTCAGGAGATACAAGAGGCTCACAATTTTAAGGCCAGCCTTTGCAATTTCACAAGGTCATAAGTAACTTAGTGAGACCCTGTCTCAAAATGAGAAATAAAAAGAGCTAGGATGTGGTTCACTGGTAATGCAACCCCAGGCTCAATTCCTAGTTCAAAAGAAAAAATATATCACCACAAATTATATGCTAATTATAAAAGTAAGTTTTGTCTTTGGGTTCTGTTATCCCAGTGACTGGTGAATCTGAGGCAGGAGGATCCCAAGTTCAAAGCCAGCCTCAGCAAAAGCAGGAACTAAGCACATTGGTGAGACCCTGTCTCTAAATAAAATGCAATAGGGCTAGGGATGTGGCTCAGTGGTTAAGTACCCCTGAGTTCAATTTCTAGTACAACCCCCACATGTGTGTATGTTTGTGTGTGTGTGTGTGTGTGTGTGTCTGTGTGTACATATATATATATATATATATATACATAAAATTATAAAACTTGAAGTGGAGAAATCTAATAGACACATTAACTAAATAATGCAAGTTAACATCACCAAGGAACAAACCAACAAAATTTAACTCTTGATACATCTGAGCAGCCCACACATCAGTCATATCCTATTCTTCCTGAAAATGTTTAATGGGAAAATAATCAGGAGGTATACAGCAGGCATATCCAAAACTGGGGGACATTTTAATAAACTATGGTCTTAAACTTTTCAAAAGCATCAATGTTACATAAAGAGAAAACCGGGAACCTGTTCCCTGTGAAGGGAAACAACCACCACCAAATGCCATGTTCATTCTTAGATGGATTCCACACCAAAAAAAAAAAAAAAAAAAAAAAAAAAAATCTGCAAAGGACAGAATTGGATACTAAAATTTAAATAAGAACTACAGATTATAGAGTATTATTGTAGTAATGTAATTTTTTGAAAATACTACTATGGTACTATGGGTTTTAAAAAAAGAATGTCTTTGGGGCTGGGGTTGTAGTCCAGTGATAAGCACTTGCCTAGCATGTGTGAGGTATTGGGTTTGATCCTCAGCATCACAAAAAAAATAATAAGTCAAATAAAGGTATTGTGTCCATCCACACACACCACACACACACAAAAAAAAAAATTAAAAGAAAAAAAAGAATGCCTTCATGCACAGGAAAATCCAAACTGTTTTTAGGGGCAAAGGAACATGATACCAACAAATTACCCTCAAAGAGCTCCTGGGGAAAATGTGTATGTGAGGAGGCAGAGAGGAGAAGAGAGGAGAGAGAGAATGGTAATGAAAGGCCCCAGCTCCATGCTTGGAACCCTGAGTCAGGGCTAAGCCCCGCTCCCGTCCTTGACGGATAAGGTCTCCAGGCAACCACACATTCCTCAGACAAATATCTCTTAACAACCTTGGTAAGCACAGGGGCCCAGCAGTCCTGTTTGTCCTTGAGACAGTTAGCAGCACAGATGCCACCATGCTCTCAACAGCACGCCCTGCTCGGAGGCCGTTACACTGATAAGCAGGAACCATGAAGATGTCAAGCAAAAATTTGAAAAACCACCTTACCCTTTAGGTGACCTATGTGCTGGATTCAAAATAGCCAATAAGAAACCTGTTGCTTACCGCGCGCATGAAACCTGCCCCTTCACCCTATAAAAACCCTGTTCCCCAAAGCCCGGTGTGCCAGTTCTCCGAAGCTCCAGCTGAGGTTTTGCTGAGCACCCGCAGGCACCTGTGTATCAATAAACAGTCTCTTGCACTTGCAGCCAGTGTCTTCGCGTGATCTTCCTTGGATAGGGGGACGGAGAGTCTTTCATCTGGAGGTCCCACTGAGATCGGTGTTCTTGCTGCCCCAAATCCCTGCCTGAGGAACTTCTGGAAGAACTACTGGGAGGTAAGCTGGCCATCTCGAGCTCGTTGTCGTGTTGTCATATTTCTTGAATCTCTGCATGTCTGTTTCCACGTCTCTTGAGCACAGCGTTAGTCTGATCATACGTGGTCACTTTGTACTTTGGGCAGCCCGAGAAGGAGTTGACAAACTCAGACTTCTCCCCTGCCACCCTGGGAGAAGTCCCAGGGGACCTAGTGCCCGATTCTTTGGGATTTGTTTTTTGACCGGAGGGACTTACACTCTCTGACACCACTTGGTACTTTCGGCTTGTGCCGAAGACGCGCAGCGTTTGTAATCTGTTGTCTTGTCTTTGTTCTCTTGTGCCTGTTTCTTAACTTCCTTTCCACTAGCGAGACTGAAATGGGGAAATCCATGGTAACCCCCCTGAGTCTCACCCTCGACCATTGGCAAGACGTCCGAAACCGTGCCAGCAACTTGTCGGTCAAGGTCAAAAAGAAGAAGTGGGTAACCCTCTGCACTTCTGAATGGCCAACCTTCAATGTAGGCTGGCCCAAAGAAGGGTCTTTCATCTGGATTTTGCGCTGCATCTGAGCAGTTTTTGTGCTGCATTCTGGTGACTTGTCGCATCTGGTTAACTCTTGGCCCCATTTGGGCATTGTGTTGCACCTGGGCAACTCTTTGATACAATTGGAAATTGTTTTTATTGACAAAGTACCAGCTAGCCAATTTTTGATTCGGCGCGCTACATGTCTGTCTGTTTGTGTATTGTACTATAAGGTCTTTACTCTTGCCTTCTATTAAATTCTTCATTGTGTTAATTCGATCTTAGGCTTGGGGATACTCATTGCAGGGTACTTTACAGTCCTTCTCCTTGTTCCTGAGAGATTTGTTTACTCCAATCCCCCTAGGCAGAGAGCTCAACAGCTCCATTCTCAAAAGTAGTAAGAAATAATGTTTTGTGATTTTCTGCATTCAAACCTAACCTGATTTCTCAACCAGGAAGAAAAAGGGTTAAGTCCCTCCCTTCTGCCTGGCCTTGCTGAAGCCTGCATTGGAATGTAGGCTGCAGCAGTCTCAGCAGGAAAGGGGGGTAACCTGAAGATAAGAAAAAAAAAAGAAAAAAAAAAGGTGTCCGTTTTAAACTTCTGGGCTGCTACACATTACTAACTCATTCTCTAGGATTCTTGTTTTGTTTTGTTTTTCTCTAATGCTGTATTTTTGAGCTCATAATTTTGATCCTGCATACCAAGGTTAATGATTTTTTTCTTTTTGATCAGTTCTATTTTTTATTCAACTAGAGTTCTTGAACATCTGTTACATTGCAATGGAGATTCACCTATAAAGTTACAAGGCCTTTGATTTTGTGTTATTTGTATGTCATGCTGTCTGGTGTCATGTTTTGTCTGTATCAAAACTGAGCGCTCTTAAATTAAAATTTAAAAATGGATCCAAAACTTTTAATTCACGTGATTTAAAGGTTCAATTCAAATTGGGTAAACTAATAATAGTAAAATGTCTTTGAAAATAACTCACAAGTCTCTAGGTGGTCAAGCTAATAAAATATTGATGTTAATAAAATGTCTAATATCAATTGTTTCTAGGACTTTTCATCAACAGGAAAGAGACAGCAAATACTGTTCAGGACACTTGCCTGTGTTCTTGGTTTTTACAGAATAAGTGAATTAGAGTTAACATGTATGGGATTACTCAAATGTGTTTGTAGAGACATCTGATTAATTTGCAAAGTTAAAATGCTTATTGTTAAATAACATCAAGTACTCTTAACTCCTTAAATTCCATGGAATATCATACTTAAACATTATTGGTGTTTTCATAGGTTGGTAAATAAAAAGGGTTTAAACTTGCTTTGTGTCATCACTAAACTAAAAACAAGGTTACTAAGAGTTATGTCCTAACAAGTGGAATTCTATATACAAAGGGTCCCAAAAGTTTCAACTGTGTTTCAATTAGAGTACTATAAACAACAACATATTTAATCTTATTAAAATAGAGTAATTTATCTAAGTTCAGAAATTTCATAAGAGTTGTTTCAGAATGTGAACAAAAAGGGGTCAACAGATAGGAAAGAGAAAATAAAAAGGTCTGGGTATGGAAATATATTTAGTAAAAGGGAAAAGGAAATGTTTCTGGGTTAGAAAGTGCTTGTGTGATGAAATACATGAGGGTCTAAGTAAGTGCTAAGAAAGTCTGTGTAAGTAAAGGGCAAGTTTCAACAAGTTTGTGTGAAACTAAGTTGGTTGTATGTATGTGAAACAGCTAAAGCTATTTAAGGTTTTTCCTAAGGTGAAATACTAATGTTCTGATATAAACCAAAGTTTAATCTATATGGTAAAATGGCATGGTAAAATGGCAAGGATTTCTTAGAAACACTAATTTACTCTTAACTTTGTGTCTATTAAGTTTTATTCTTTAGAACAATTAGTCTTAACAATTGGGGTGTATACAATTATGGTTAAACAACTGTTAGAGTATTGTACTGTGTTACAGAGTCTACATTTTTCTTAAAAAACTAAATTTGGTAAGAAAAAAAGTGTCAAGGTAATTGTGAAATGGTTTCTAGTTGTATATTAAATGTGTTCATATTTTCCAGGTATACAAGTTTTTAAAGCAGGGAATTTATCAAGCTGCTATTCTCCAGATTAAACTTGTCTGTAATGGTAATCTTAAACTTATAAAGAGTAAATTTTAATTGGGGATTTATTTTTATCATTTAATGTTCTATTATACGACCTGCTATCAATAGGGTATACGTAAAATTTGTAACTTTTTACACTAAGATAAAGAATTTCAAATATAAATGTATTTATAAAAGTTAGAGCCTGACTTGTTTAAAGGATAATTTTGTGAAACATGAAGGTATTTTGCCACTTTATCACACAAAAGGAGAGTTAAAAGCTCTCTCAGCCTTTCTTTGATTCATGTTTTAAGATACAATGTTAAATTGTGTTAATTATAAAGTTTATATAAACTCAGGAAACAGTATATGTAGACTACTTAATGATATTTAAGGAAGAAGCAAAATCAACATCAGAATTAGAACACTTAAGATCTGTAAAGAGTCACGCCTTACCTGAGATAAGGCTCTGCCTCCCACCTTACTGCATGTTAGAGTGACTCCAAAATAAGTCAGACTTCAGCTTATTTAAAGTTATAATCAAAAAATTGGTTTTTGTTGTAAAATTACTATGATCTCAAATAGGGAATATAATGTGGTTCTCAGTCAAAATTCAAGATAGCTATTATACAAGCAGAATATATTTTTACTCTTGCTAATTTCATTTTGTGAAACTGTTACCTGTTAATGTTTTGCAGAAGTAGCTGCTTCAAGAACACGCAACCTAGGTAACTTGTGATAATAAGCCATCACCTATAGAACAGATAGTGGTAACTTCCAGTACTATTGCAGACTCCAGTTAGATAAAAGAGTAAATAACTGTAAAGTTTTGGACATTAAAGTTAAAGCCCAGTACTCTTACTTTATGACTGGTGAAACTGGCTTGCTGGATGATTAAGATCAAACTTAGAGATTGGAATTAAATACAGAAGGCAAGATAGGCCAGTATTTGGATCTTTTGTCCTCAGTCAGCCTGAACCCACGAACAAGAGAACTTCTCTAAGGAGCTTTGCAACTCTGTGTCACACAACCTCCTGATCAAGGAGATTGTTGAGACTAGAGGATGAAAAATCACTCAGTGCATCTGCTGCAGAGGAGGGTCATGGAAAAAGGGAGACATCCCTTAATGCTTCCAAAGGAAGTCACCTCATCAAGGAGACCCTGCCTAACCAATGGCACTGGAGGAGCTAAGAAGCTTCTCTTAAGTTCTCTACGAGTGGCCCCTGTGGGAAATCAGCTGACTCTTTAACAAGACAGGAACCAGGTCAATTTGACCAGCTTGATCTTAGACATCCAGCAAAACAGTTAAAACCAAAATATAGCCATTCTTGGGCATTTAAAAGAAATAATAATTAAATGTAACTTAAGATGTACACTTGTATTAGCCCACTAGAATAAAGACTGGAAGCTACAAATAAAAGAAAGATTCTTCAGCAAATGTGCCTGATAACTATCAAGAGAAACTGCCAGAGTCAGAAGTTTTTAGTCAGTTTAAGGCCTGCAGACCTTCCTAAGCTACACAGGTAGACTTAATCTATGTTTGCTCGTATGATTATCAAGCCCTAAGTAACAGAAGTATAGAGCTCTCTACTAAACACAGGTTATACCAATAAAGGGATATTTTACAAAAATCAGATGACATTAAGTAGCTTAACTATATTTTTTGGGATATCTATGACATTAAGAGTTAAATGTTGTGTTTACGTTCCTGATAACCTGGACAATGTTAAAGTTCCCAAATAAAGGCCTTGTCCTTTCCAGCCTTTGCTAGGTCTAGTTATGAGAACAATTTCTCAATTCTTCCACCCGCCTGGTGAGAGATTGACTTCTGTCATTTTCATGATACTCAGTCGCATGTTCCAGATGCTGCAACATTTACTTTGTACTAATCTCATTTCAGTACTCATGTCTTTTTGTTCTTCTATCATAGAAGAACCCACCCCCAGATGACTTTACAACCTGCTCTTCCCCAACCAGACTTCTACCTTGGACACCTCGATTGACCCAATTTTTAAAAAAGGAACTCAAAACTGCTTGCCCCTCGCTGCCCCCTTTCAGCTTCGAAGCAGCCAGAATGACCGATGCCCCCTTTTACTTAAAGCAGTTGGGAGTTCCTATAGCTAAAGGGGGAAATGAAGCAAGAATTAAGGACAGGTAGTTAGTGTAGAAATAGGAAATCAGGTCAATTTGAGGAAATGAAGCCATGAAGACATCTGCCTTTGGAAGTTGGAGACTGCCTCTGTAAGAATGGAATGTCAAGGATCTCCGGAGCTCATTGATTACCAAATTTACCTGCCTTTATCAAGGACTGCAAGCAAGGAGATGCTAATTAATGCCCCCTGGGCCCTTACCTGCCTGAATCACCTTGGCCCTCCCCCTGCCCATGGTTTCTCACTTAATGCAAAACCAGGCCTAGTCACTTAGGCAGGAAGGAGAGAAAGGTAAGGGGGAAAGAACTGAAGAACAAAAGAGACTTTAACCTATAAAAGATGAAGGGTGCGCTCACTTCTTGGGACTTTTAGAACATCAGCCATGGCCCCCTTCTCCCTGCCGGGAGAAGTCTGTATTATTCCCTTTAAACAATCCAGACTATGGTCCTTACTCAGCAGTACCAAATGATTAAGCAAACTGATGAATACTCTCTATAACCGAGGCAGGATGGACAAATGGATATAGGATTCTATCCATGATAAAGAAAAAGGGGGGAATGAAAGGCCCCAGCTCCATGCCTTGAACCCTGAGTCGGGGCTAAGTCCCGCTCCCGTCCTTGACGGATAAGGTCTCCAGGCAACTGCACATTTCTCAGACAAATATCTCTTAACAACCTTGGTAAGCACAGTGGCCCAGCAGTCCTGTTTGTCCTTGAGACAGTTAGCAGCACAGATACCACCATGCTCTCAACAGCACGCCCTGCTCGGAGGCCGTTACACTGATAAGCAGGAACCATGAAGATGTCAAGCAAAAATTTGAAAAACCACCTTACCCTTTAGGTGACCTATGTGCTGGATTCAAAATAGCCAATAAGAAACCTGTTGCTTACCGCGCGCATGAAACCTGCCCCTTCACCCTATAAAAACCCTGTTCCCCAAAGCCCGGTGTGCCAGTTCTCCGAAGCTCCAGCTGAGGTTTTGCTGAGCACCCGCAGGCGCCTGTGTATCAATAAACAGCCTCTTGCACTTGCAGCCAGTGTCTTCGCGCGATCTTCCTCGGATAGGGGGACGGAGAGTCTTTCAGTAAAGCAAATGTGGCAAAATGTTAACGGGTTAATTTAAATGAAGGCCACGAGAATTCTTCTCACCACTCTGGAATTTTTGGGTTTTTTTTGTAAATTTAAAAATACTTCAAAATAAGAAGTCTTTAAAAATATTGTTTGCCCCTGTTTCACTCACATCCCTGCAAACAAAAGTTCAACAATGCTTTCAAAGTGCTTTGTAGAACATAAACCTTGCAAAAGCTACAGTGACTTTTTTCTTTTTAAGGGAAAGCTTCCCTCTCCTGTGTGTGACTGGCCCCAGCCCATCTGGCTGACTGATCAAGTCCACCCTCCTCTGAGCATGAGAAGACCTGGCACAGACCACCTTGGAATCCCCAGAGCCTTCTCTCCCAGAGGTCCAAACCCCAGCGAATCACAGGCGGTTCTGGGCTGTGGCTTCACAGCCCACCTGAGGACAGAGGAAAGTGTCCTCACTGGAGCAGCAGCCTCCGAGTCCCTATGGGCTTTTGAGATGCTCTACTATAAAATACTGCCCTGGTGGCTCACAACCCGGGGCTCCATGGCGTGCAGTGGCCTCAGGGGTCTCCCCGGTAAATGCGCTCAAACCTGTAGCAAGGCATGGAGGCAGGGCTTGTGCACTGCAGGTGCATCCTGGCACAACAGCCCCACCCCCAGGGCATGCTAGGAGGCCAGGTGGGGAGCTTATACAGGACAGGAGGGTGAATGCTGTGTTGCACTGCTGTCATAAAGCATCTTGGTCCTGCAAGAGGCTGACCCTGCTGAGTTGTCCTCATGCTACAAATATGTAATTCTCTGAGGTTAACTTTATGAGTAATAAGTAGTGTTGTATCTGCCCTTTTGAGTCATCGTGGGTAAGAGGAAAAATTGCTCCCCCTCGCCCCAAGGGGCCCTCTGGGCACCATACCATGGACCTGGTGCTGGAGAATTGAAACCAAAACTGCAGAGGCCTCTGGTCCCTAAGCACACTTGGCATGCATTTGCACTTACAAATACACTTGCCTCTTTATCAAAAGTGACATTTGCTGTCATACAGAAGAAAATCAAGAATACAGCAGATAGGTAGGCATAGAAACCTCTTTGCTTTCCCTGCCTGTGTTCCGCATGCAGGAAAACAGTATGTCAAAAAGTTTTAGAATGTAAACTCCAGGAAAACATGGATTACTAAAACCACAAAACCAAACTAGCTTTTCCTAGTACCAATAGCAGTGCGTAGCATTTCACGGGTGCTTAATGTTATGTCAACCTAAAATCTTTATTAAACAGAGACTGAATGAGGGGAATGGTTGTTTGAACACTTCTTTCATAATCCCTTTTCTAAAATGATTGTCAACTACATATCTGGATTGAAAACTAGATACTCTGGATTATAGTTCTCAATTGCCAAAATTTTATAACAGAAATACTTTAGCAAAGTAGTTCCTATCTAAATAAACTACACCAATACTCAATTTTGTATAAAGTATTGCTTAAAATGCATAAATACTGGAATTACTTTATTCTATGTTTAAGTAGATTTTAATAAGACAATATAAAATCCAGCAAATTTGAAAAAAATAGATTGGGTTTAATACATTATTAGCATTTAAATAACAGAAACCACAAAGTTCTTTCCTGAAATGTAACACAAAGACAGTTCTTATAAAAGCCTCAAGCCACTTTTAAGTGTCTTTGAAATAGCAATACTGGAAAAATCAGCTTACATGTCATTTAGTCAAGTTTTTCGGTTAACATCTTTGAAGCTTTTAATTTTAATATTTTAGGCTACATGAAAATCTATTTAAAAATTCTTTAAAAGCACTTGCATTTACTTAGAATTTATTCTAAAATCAAGACAGCATTAACTGTCTCAGCTAAAAATTACAACACACTATTCAAATCAATTTAAATAGATTGCCAAAGGAGCAAATTCTAAATATTAAATGTACATATATGTGGTCTACTGTTTCCTTGAAGGTTCAAGTAATTCAACTGAAAAATTTGGAGTAGGTTTATTTTAGTTATCTGACTTTGTGACCAAGTAGATTTAGTCATGAATATGCTGGTGTTCCATCACTCCTTACACAAAACACACATGATGTCCCTGTAATCATCTCTAACAGATGATTTCACAGGTATTCACTATAGGATACCTTATTTCTAAATTACCATACAACAGGGAATAAATCTGTCTTTCCTCAATAAAAAAAATGAGGTATGTTCACTGAAAAGAACATAAAAGAAGGGAGTCAATATGCACGGTTGCAATATACAAAATTTTGTGCTCTAATGAAATTCTTTGTAGTTCTACATTGAGAAAGCCAATAAAAATATCTTTCTTTAGTAGTTTGGTTACACTTCCTTTGACACAAACCATTTCTGTTGCATATCAAACTTGAGAAAATTATGTGGCAGTTTATAGTATAGACCTTTCTTTACTTGTCCTCCTTACTTCTAGTACAAAAATGAACAGACAATTAGATACACAAGTAATGAATGTTTAAAATGTCATGGCTATTACCAATTGTCACTTTATTTCTCCTATAAAATTCATCAGAAAAAGGTGCTGCAACAATCTAGTATAAAGCAAATCTTTAACCAAATAACATGGTATAGGCCTTTTTAAAATATTCATACTCTAGCACAACAGCAACAAGGAAAAAATTCAATTTATCGTCAGGACCAAGCTGAAGTTTTTGAGGTAGTAAAGACACATGACAGAAAAGTTAAAAGAAAAATCTAAGGAAATATGATGAACTTGTTTCCAATGTAAATATCAATACCTTTTGAAAGGTCTCAGGAAGCTACATATCTTAAGAAAAGAAGGTGCTCTAAAATTTAATTTGTGACCATACAGGATGTGTAAAGATTATAGAAGAACACTTTGGTTAATTATCTTCTGTGGCTCTATGCATTCATAAATGAGTCTCTACACATAAAGGAGCTCACTGATAGTTAAGTTTACCAAACATATTTCAGATCTAAAATAAAATTATCCAAGTTGTTGTCCCTTTATTCAAATGGTATATACATCCATGCAACAAGTTAAAATATCTTTAAAGGAACTAGAATTAAATTTCCTATATCCTATTTCTTCAGTAGTCTGTAAAGGTTTATTTCTTATAACAAAATAAGTTAATATCCCATTTTAATACAGATATGTCAGGAGTAGATAAACAAAAGTATACCTGAAATACAAGTGTTTAAACTTTTATTTCAACCACGCAAGGTCAATTATAACTCATTAAAAAGTGATAAGTGCTATAAGCTGCAATTTTACATTTATACATTGGAAATGTTCATTTTCAAAATCTGAACATAGTTACCATATTATCTGTAACAGCTAAGCTTCAAACCAACTGCTTATACAGATAAAACTTACTATGAAATACAATGATTTTGTATCTGGCCACATTCTATGATACTAATTCTTCAACTAACAGATCCTTTGGGAGAACCAAATGATTCAATCTTTTTCACAATATCCATGCTGTCCCTAACAAAACCAAATACTACATGCTAAAGTTCAAATGTTCTGATTTGTTCAATGCCATAAAAATTGAGAATTATTAGTATTTGGCCTCAATTGGCTGTAGAGAGTAAATCAGGAACAGTATGCTTCACATCAAAGTTCTCACCTCCAAATTTATCTCAATAAATGGACTGTCCTTCTGTTCCATTACATTTTGTGATATCTCCCCCTGGGAAAGAAAGATTTCAATTAATAGGAATTGTGAGTAAAACATAAACTATACATAGAAGTTGCCACTATAGGGTAAATCCTGACCACCCACTTTCCTTTAGAATGCATTTTGAAAATTCAATACTTTTTTTTGAATGAAGATAAAAAATAAAAAAGTCCTCTTCTCCGCCCTCAAGTTTCAGCATGTTTCAGGTGTTAGAAATTTGGACCCTTGTAAGTTTGAAACTTCTGGGCAGAATTAGGGAACCCGTGGTGATGACACTCTTATTTGGGAAAGCAAAAGAAATCTTAAGAAAACTACATGATGAGGTCAAGAAGAAATTCACAAATTCCCCAAGTTACTGTGGTATACATTCTTTTTGACTTCAATTACTACAGGTAGTTAGTACTTATTTGGCAAACAAATTCTGGAATTACTCTGTGAAAAATAGAGTTCTTAAAACCAAAGCTCTTCTCTCCAAGGCACAGTGCTCTGAAGTTCTCAGCAGTTCAGAAATCAACATTTGAAAATAATTCAAATGTTCACCATCCACACAAACATCAAAAAAGGATTTGTCTCCTTTGATAACTCTGCTGCCATAGATACTTCTCTATGGAGTTTCAATAAATTTTGTTGACATTCTTCAAATTTTTTCTTAAAGACTCAGTCATTTCTTTTGTTTTAAATTTCACTGCAAGTTGTTCCACTTTTGCTTTTCCATCTATTGGAAAAACAAGTGACCAGAATATTGACATAACTTATAAATTGTTTTATGTTCCTTATAGTTTTTAGAAAAGTCCAAAAAAGTAAGAAAATTAGCATCCAAAGTTAGAAACTCACTAGCATAATCTCAAGCAGTCATAACTAAAGCATTATTTGAAATATTTAGGGGATTTAATCTCATTGTTTTGGTGATAACATGGTTTGCACACACTTTAAACACCTGACCTCTTCTCATTAGGATCCAATAGTAATTCTTCATTGTATGTCAAAGAATCTTTGTATCTCCAACACCTTGCTCCTTCCACTTACTGACATCTTTATCCCACCTATAAAGTTTGGCTCTCTCTTTAAACAAAATTTCTTCATCTTTTTCTCCAGATTTTACTTCTACCTATGAAAAAAGATGAGGCTCATTTGTAAGCTGATGCTTATAATTCCATAATAAATTCCAAAATCCAAATTTTTGAACAGATTTTCCTTGTAAGGACATTAATAGATTTTACTTTATAGGTTAAGAGGCTTCAAAAAATGCTGGTTCTTGAAAAGAAATATTAACTACTGACTGATGTTGAAAAATGACAAAATAATTTTCCTAAAATAACATTCTTGTCCAAAAACTGTAAAAGGTTACTTTTTACTGAAATGACTTTGGCAATTATGGAAATTACTTTATCTCCAGATATACAGTATGACAACAAACATGATATTCTAACAACATATGAAAAAAGTTATTTCTTCCCAACAATTGCATATACTAATTACAAAGCAAAATCTATACAAACTTTAAAAAAAGGGCTCAGGTAGATCTGTGATACAGCACTTGCATAGCATTTCTGAGGTCCTTGGGTTTAATCCACAGCACTGCTAAAACAAAAATAAAACAAAACAAAAAAAAAAGAAAAAAACAAGAAAAAACAACCAGAAGTATACTTCAAAGCTGAATGCCTAAGCCAGGCACAGTGGTACACGCTTGTAATCCCAGTGACTCTGGAAGCAGAGGTAGGAGGATTTCAAGTTCAAGGCCAGCCTCAGCAATTTAATGAGAACCTAATCAACTTAGCAATACCCTGTCTCAAAATAAAAAATAAAGAAATAAGGATGTAGCTTAGTGGCAAATTACTCCTGGGTTAAAGCCCCAGTATCGAAAACAAAAGACAAAAGTGAAAAAAAAAAAAAAAAAACGGATGTCTAACAAATAGAGCTATTACTTCAGATTACAAGTGTTCTGAAAGAAAGCAACCATAATCCTAACAAATCAATCCAGGGTAAGTTTTAAGCTTAAAATGAAAATTAAGTAATTAGTAAAATTTTCATTCCCTGACATTTACTTCTGATAATGACACTACTGGTTCAAAATGAAAATCTTCACTATGAACTACTTATTCATCACTACCATCTTCATCTTCACCAGGTTCACTGGTTGTCTGTGTTCCAAACACCGTTGCTCCAGTATTTGCCCACTGGAAATTTTTATCTGAGGAAAAATTGAGGATATGTAAACCACATAATCTACTTTTTAAAGGTTTTTAAAATCCTGCTCTTAAATTATTAGTGCAACATTATCATTTTCAACAACTGATACAACTATTAAAATGTTTAAAATAAGCTAAGTAGAATGGTTAGGGAGGTAGAGGGTAGAGGACTGAAATTTCAAAGGCAGTCTCAGCAATCTGGTGAAATTTTAAGTAACTTAGTAATTTTCTGTTTTAAATTTAAAAGGTTGGGACTGAAGCTCAGTAAAGCATCCCTGGGTTCAATCCCAGAACCAACCCCACCCAAAAAAGTTTAAAATATTCTGGCAAGGTCAACTCACACACAAAACTGCAAGGAATTTATACTTTCAGTTACTATAACAAGCACATCTTAAATTAAAGCAAGAATTCAATACCCAAGGAAACAAATATAATCTGATAATCTGCAACTAAACAAAACAAAAAAAGAACTGAGAAAGCCAAAAGCTGTTTCTGTGAAAACACAAGCACACTGATTCCTGATTCCTGTCAAACCTTAAGAACAAAATAAATTAAGTAAAACAAAGTAAGAAAGTAAGAAAAGCAGATGGTGAATGGAATGATCTCACAAAAATGGAGAAGTGATGGTGAGGACAGAATGTAGTGAGTAAGACTTATTTAAGTAAGTCTTCCTCCTTATGTTATTCCTATTTTATATGTTAATATGCAATCATGAGAGAGTACTTTGTTATACTGAGCAATAAGCAGCAAACACACCAAATTTCATTTGGCATTTTTTTTTGCAGAAAACTGTACCCACTATATTGTTATATGTGCTGACTTATTAGCTCTTTTACTTTTTAGGCTATTAGGAAAAAAAAATAAAGAGACATGTTAAAGGGGAGGTCATGAATTCTAATGTAACATTATATCCAAAAGTAGTTTACTGCTCTACAGTAGTGGAAGCTGTGAAAAAAAAAGTGTAACTAAAGTGGGGATAATAGTTATTTGAGTTGCATTAATCATTTAAGCATATACCTTTAATAAAATTTATCCCATAAATCAAACATCATATGTAAGAACAGTTTAGATGGTTCAGACATGAAATTTACATGATTTCACAGATACGAAAGACATAAGAATGAGAATAAAAATGAACAGCCTTATGCTAATAATCTTGAAACAATTAAATGATGAAATAATTTGCACAAATGTACTGTTTTATAAAAATATTACCAAATAGATTAAAAATAGAAATATCACTGATAGAGAATGAGAAAGCACATCATTTATAAATTTATTTCAGCACCATAAATTAGCATGACCATAATACTAAAATACAAATTATCTCCTTAAAAATTGCAGATTCAGGGATGGAGATAAAATTTAGTGGTAGAGGGCTTGCCTACCATGTGTGAGGCACTGGGGTCAATCCCTAGTACCTTAAGAAGGGTGGAAAAAGTAGATTCCTAATTCTTGAAATATCAACAAATCAAACCTAAAAATACATATAGTTAAAAGAATAACATTACCAAAGTCAGAATTTTTTCAAAACTGAAAAATAGCTCTGCATTTAAGGACAGGGAAAACCATTAGAATAATTTGTACAAAATTTAAAAATTCTTATGGTTATATTATTAATAATAAAATTAATCAGGGTGTTGTCCTGTAGATCTGTAATTCCAGTGATTGTGAATGCTGAGGCAGGAGAATCACAGGTTTAAGAACAGCCTTAGCAACTTAATGAAACCCTGCCTCAAAATAAAATTTTAAAAAGGGGTGGGCAATGTACACTCAGTGATAGAGGACCCCTGGGTTCAATCCCTAATACAATCAATCATAGAAGTCCTTCAATATGAGAACACTTAGTAAATGGGAAAGTGATACTTTAGTGACAACACTGTAACAAAGAATGGTTCTTTAAGTTATGTTTTGTTCTGTTAACATGATTAAAATAACTTCTTAATCTTATCTTTAGGACCAAAGGCAAAATCTCCAGAATTACTGGAACGCAAATCTGCAAATTAAAGTCTCCTACCACTTCCAAATAAAACTGTTTTATTTTCCACTGACAAAAGAAAAAGAACAATTTATTATTTCATTTAAGATGTTCTGAACATCAAAGATTTCCCCAGGACTGAAAAAAGGACAAGACTTTCTATACTACAGTCTAGGGGGGTTTAGCTATGATATTTTGGTAATTTCTATATTTTGGTAAATTTTACATCCAATTTTGAGCTTCTTCAGTAATACCAAGTTTACAGTTACTATTCACAATAAATACAATACTACACAAAGTGCATGCCAAAAAATTAATGAGGTAGTGAACTATGAAACTACATTACACAATCATACAGTTTCTGTTTCATAAATCTTTTCAAAACGTTGCTAAATCAAGAAATGGAGAGGAGGATTTTAGAAAACATCTGTATAAAAATATTTTGTGTTCTGTATTGTCGGGGTTTAGCCTCGGGCATAGTCAAGATGGCGCCTGGCGCTGGGCCAAAAGCGGCTAGCTATACAGTAAACAACCAGCAAATTCTGATGAGTGGCTAATTGATTAGAGCATGCCTCCCTCATGTAACTGTTCTATGCCTGCAGCTGTCCGCGCGTTTACCTCGTGTACTCTCCCCTGATTGGTTGAAGTGTATATAAGCTTGGCGTCTTCCTGGGGGAGGGGGTTATGCAGATGAGAGTGCAAGAGAGAGGTGGAAGGTCGGTCGCAGAAGCGGATGAAAGCAGGAGAGTGCAGAAGCGGCCGAAGCAGGCGAGAGCAGAGTGAGAGAAGGAGAGGAACGGCTAAGTAAGAGGGAGAGAGGAGAGCGCAGGAGGGGGAAAGTGAGAGAGAGAGAGTAAAAGAGAGAGGGACAGAAAGGAAGGAAAGGAAGGAAGACCGTGCACAATAAACTTCTGAAGCTTCAGACGTATGTCGTGTCTTTCTGCGGCCAGAAAGGGACGCGGTGGGACGCGATAGCTGGTGCCGAAACCCGGGACCCCGGGTACATCCAAGGTAAGTATTAAGTAAGTATAAAAGATTAATAGGCTTTAAGCCCGGTAACAGGTAGATTAATAGGCTTTAAGCCCGGTAACAGAGAAAAATTAATAGGCTTTAAGCCCGGTAACAGAGAAAAATTAATAGGCTTTAAGCCCGGTAACAGAGAAAAATTAATAGGCTTTAAGCCCGGTAACAGAGAAAAATTAATAGGCTTTAAGCCCGGTAACAGAGAAAAATTAATAGGCTTTAAGCCCGGTAACAGAGAAAAATTAATAGGCTTTAAGCCCGGTAACAGAGAAAAATTAATAGGCTTTAAGCCCGGTAACAGAGAGAGGTTAATAGGCTGAAAGCCCGGTAAAAGTTCACAGAAGGCAAACTCATTGCCCGGTAAAATTAGTTAATTTCAATTTATGAAGTGGTACCAAATTGTGTGTGTGGTGTGTTATTTTTGTGTTGTTGTGTCTAATGTCATGTTTTGTCAAAACTGAGCGCTCTTAAAATTAAAATTTAAAAATGGATCCAAATACTTTTATTCACGTGATTTAAAAAGGTTCAATTCAAATTGGGTAAACTAATAAAAGTAAAATGTCTTTAAAAATAACTCACAACTCTCTAGGTGGTTAAGCTAATAAAATATTGATGTTAATAATATGTCTAATATCAATTGCTTCTAGGACTTTTCTTCAACAGGAAAGAGGCAGCAGATCCTGTTCAGGACACTTGTCTGATATCTTGGTTTTTATAAAATAAATAAATTGGAGTTAACATGTAGGGGATTACTCAAATGTGTTTGCAGAGACGTCTAGTTAATTTACAAAGTTGAAATGCTAATTGTTAAATAACATCAAGTACTTTTAACTCCTTAAATTACATGGGGTAACATACTTAAACATTATTGGTGTTTTCATAGGTTGGTAAATAAAAGGGTTTAAACTTGCTTTGTGTCATCACTAAACTAAAAACAAGGTTATTAAGAGTTATGTCCTAACAAGTGGAATTCTATATACTAAGGGTCCGAGGGTCTGTTTGTATCTTCCCACAGGATCAACAGACTCCAGTCTGGATTCCAGAAAGGCTGACCAGAGTTTTATAACATGCAAGTGATGCTGCTCCTCCTCGCAATGATGATCCTTCCTTCTCTTAATTTTCACCAATCCCTCTACAGGTCTGCCAGCCCAACTCGTGATTCCTAGACAAGAATACACCGATCTCTAGCCTTTTTTTTTTTGCTTTAACAGGAGGAACCTTTGCACTTTACTATTGGAATCATGCTGATCAGACCCAGAGTAGGACAACTTGTTCTGCTGACCTTAACTATACCAGAAATATTACCTTTCCTCCCATGCCAGCTTGTGTATTTCTTCTCTTCATGTTTCTGCTAACTAACACTACTAATATCTCTCACAGTGCTGGATTCTGATGCGCATTCCTACTTTCCTACCAGTCCCAGTTTCTGTTGCAGATACAGAATTGCCAGTGCTATTATCAAGAAACAGAAGAGGCTTTGGCATTGCAGCAGCCGTGATCACTGCCATTGCAGTCTCTGCAGTAGCAGCAATGACACAACCATACAGTAACAATGATCATTTGGCCGAAAATACAGCTGCAGCCTTACAGACCATAGAGACTCTGAACCAACATCTAACAGCAGGTTTACTTCTTGCAAATTGGAGAATGGACTTGCTACAACAACAAGTGGATACCTTGCAAGAACTTTTGGGACTGGGATGTATTTACTTTTTAAGAGCTGTTTGTGTTATCCGTATTGTATTTCAGCACCGCGGCTGGGTTACCTAGAAAAATTGTCGGTCTATTTTGTTAATGTTTATAGATTTGTCAAACAGTGGGCAGGCTTAGGAGCTAGGATAGTATTCCTCTGCCTTGGCCTCCTTCTCTCCATTTGTTTTGGCATGCATCTACGAGCTAGCCGATAGAAAGATCAAATTATCTTCCATCAGGCCATGACCGCCCTAAAGGCTGACAGCCCCCCATTAGTGTGGCTCTTGATGCTGGATCGGTAGTCAAGGACGGGTAATGAAGAAGGTGGCTGTGTACCAACCTAAGACAGGAGCTGCAGCATGCTCTGCAGACTCTGATGACGGGTAAGGACATATGCTGACCACTCAACCTAAGACAGACACGGTCCCGAGCCTTAGTTTAATAATAAAGAAGGGGGATCTGTCGGGGTTTAGCCTCGGGCATAGTCAAGATGGCGCCTGGCGCTGGGCCAAAAGCGGCTAGCTATACAGTAAACAACCAGCAAATTCTGATGAGTGGCTAATTGATTAGAGCATGCCTCCCTCGTGTAACTGTTCTATGCCTGCAGCTGTCCGCGCGTTTACCTCGTGTACTCTCCCCTGATTGGTTGAAGTGTATATAAGCTTGGCGTCTTCCTGGGGGAGGGGGTTATGCAGATGAGAGTGCAAGAGAGAGGTGGAAGGTCGGTCGCAGAAGCGGATGAAAGCAGGAGAGTGCAGAAGCGGCCGAAGCAGGCGAGAGCAGAGTGAGAGAAGGAGAGGAACGGCTAAGTAAGAGGGAGAGAGGAGAGCGCAGGAGGGGGAAAGTGAGAGAGAGAGAGTAAAAGAGAGAGGGACAGAAAGGAAGGAAAGGAAGGAAGACCGTGCACAATAAACTTCTGAAGCTTCAGACGTATGTCGTGTCTTTCTGCAGCCAGAAAGGGACGCGGTGGGACGCGATACTGTATTATAAAAAAGCTCACAAAAACTAAACGCCCCATTAACATTTCATCATCAGAAATTAAGGGTTATCTAAATTCTATATGATCTCTGAAATCACTATGCTTTACTAATTTGTCTGAAAATGTAGACATTTTCCTCTTCTACCATAGTAAAACTCTAAAGTATCTATAAATGTAATATTTGTGTCTTATTTAGGACTCCTTTTGGGGAAAAATTATCTACCATATATTATAAAGTAATACAATTTACAGAGACACTTCTTCCGCCTCAAAAAACAAATAAACAATTAGAATGGAATAATGGGAAGAAAGCAATACCAAACATTAGTTACTATAATTGAATAATTTGCCAAAATTTTAGGATTATAAAAAAGAAATATAAGCTTGAGCAATACTATTAAACAATACTAAAATAAAAACATTATCACAAAGAAAATCACCATCTAAGTAAACTATTATCTTTTATGTTTAGGCAAACAGGTCAAGAGTCACAATACTATGTAATCCCTATAATCACAGGTCTAACAATAAAGATATATGATTATTTTTTGGTTGGCAATGCAGTATGACCTTCCTTCTTAGCACTGCTTATATCTTATGCCCCTTCATATCTTCAAAAGTCTATCTTTTCAAACATACAGGTGCACTTTTATGTGATACATAATTACAGAAACACATTAAGTTTTACCTTAACTTGTAGATTCTGTATCAGTTTTCTTTCTAGTACACAAATCTACAGGTTTGTCCACAGTTCCAGAGGAAACAGATGATGAACTAATATGCTTGGTAATATAATCAGGTTCTTCAGATTTATAGAAAAACGCTGCAGTCACTTCAGTCTTACCTGTATACACACTGTCAGTTGTGCTAGTTATTTCCTCACTCTGGGATTTCTGCACAGAGGAAATTACAAACTATTATGCCATTAAGCACTGACTTATACCTTATATGCAAAAAGTTCAGGCTTCTAATCCCCAGCACCACAATAAAAAGGAGGTATCACAATACCAGACCTTAAACTATACCACAGAGAAATAGTAACAAAAACAGCATGGTATTGGCAGCAAAATAGATAGGCAGACCAATGGTAGAGAAGAGAAGACACAGAGACACACCCACATAAATATTCACCTCATACTAGACATAGGAGCTAAAAACATACAATGGAGAAAAGATAGCCTGTTCAACAAATGGTGCTGGCAAAACTATAAATCCATATGCAGTAAAATGAAATTAAACCTCTACCTCTCACCCTGCACAGAATTCAACTCAAAATGGATCAAGTACTTAGGAATTAGACCAGAGAGCCTGCATCAAATAGAAGACAAAGAAGGCCCAAACTTCTTCATGTTGACTTAGGATCAGACTTCCTTAACAAGCCTCCCAAAGCACAAGAAATCAAAGCAAGAATAAATAAATGGGATGGACTCAAACTGAAAACCTTTTTCTCAGTGAAGAATACAATCAATAATGTGAAAAGAGAGCCTACAGAGTGGGAGAAAATCTTTTCTACATGTACTTCAGATAGAGCACTTATCTCTAAAATTTATAAAGAACTTATAAAATTTTACACCAAAAATACAAAGAACCCAATCAATAAATGGACCAAGGATGTGGACAGACATTTTACAGAAGAAGACATACAGGCGATTAATAAATATATAAAAAAGTGTTCAACATCTCAGTAATTAGAGAAATGCAAATTAAAACAACTCTAAGATTTTATCTTACTCCAATTAGAATGACTAATATCAAGAAGACAAACAATAATAGATATTGGCGTGGATGTGGGGGAAAAGGAACATTTTTACATTGGTGGTGGAACTGCAAACTGGTGCAGCCACTCTGGAAAACAGTGTGGAGAATCCTCAGAAAACTTGAAATGAACCCCCTTTTGACTCAGCTATCCCACTCCTCAGTTTATACCCAAAGGACTTAAAATCAGCATACTACAGTAACACAGTCACATCAATGTTCATAGCAGTTCAGTTAACAATAGCTAGATTGTGGAATCAACCTAGATGCCCTTCAACAGATGAATGGATAAAGAAACTGTGGTATATACACACAATGGAACAGGATTCAGTCATAAAGAAGAATAATATTATGGCATTTGCAAATAAATGGATGGAATTGGAGAATATCATGCTAAGTGAAATAAGCCAATCCCAAAAAACCAAAGGTTGAATGTTTCCCCTGATAAGTAGAAAATGATATATAATGTGGGTTTTGGGGGGAAGTGAGGGAAGAATGGAGGAACTTTAGATAATGTAGACATTAGATTATGACAGGTAGGGGGATATGAAAAATGGTAGAATGAGACAGTCATAATTACCTTATGTACATGTATGCTTACATGAATGGTAGGAATCTACATGCCATGTACAAACATAGAAACAAAATGATGTAACCATTTGTGTACAATGAATCAAAATGCAGTCTGTAAAAAATTTAAAAAATAAATATTTTAAAATAAAAAATGTTGCTATTTCTTCTAAAAATACTGATGTACAAAAGGATCACATAACTTGTTTTACAAGAAAGTGAAGACTTGGGCTTCTGGAAAGATGTAATGAACACACTTCACCCTTTCTCTACCCAATCCCCTTGATTGCTGTCTCTTTTGTGAGATGCTGACTTGCAGGCTCTACACAGTGTTGTCAGTGACTTTGTATGACAACTTTCTTAAAAGCCCTCTGCAAAGATTCAGTTAGATGGCTGTTGTTATGAGAATGGTACAATTATGACCACATTGATATGGTGATGGGGGACATTGCTGTTTTTGTCCAAATGTATTTTGACTGATCACCTAGAGTGAATGAGAAAAAGAATCAGGACAAAAAAGGTTGCAGAAACACTGCTTGGTTCCAGGGATTACAAACCCAAGATTGTACTAAAAATATGCCTTTAAGAGAGGAAATATCACAACCTCTTACTGTTTTGGTGATTTTACAAAGTACTACAATTATGTACTATAATTATGTATGAGTCCAGGAAGTCCTATGATGTTTGGAGACTTAATGTCACTTCCTTACTTTTTTTAACAATTCTAAACTTTATTATATAGTCTCAAAACAAATAGCAAAAACTGACAGTACACAACTAAATGGACAAATTAACAAAATGGTAAGCAATTCTGATCCAACTCTTCCAGAAACTAATTGAATACACAGACAAAATCATTTATAAACATAACCCTCTTCATGTACAGAACAATGCAACTGACAGATATAAATTTTACATTCTTTCCAAGTAAACATGACATTTTTTTGAATACCAATCACAGGCGAGGCCTTTATAAATTTTTAATAAAAAGAAAACTAGGAAATCCTCACATATTTGTAAATGAAGAAATATCATTTAAAATCCACAGATCTATATCAGAATTAAAATTTTAAAATATTTTGAACTGATAATGAAAATATAATATTAAAATTTATGAGATGCACTTAAAAATCCATGCTTAAAAAGAACACAAAGATTTAGGTATTAGGAAATCCAAATTTAAAAAGCACACATAACCAAAACAATTTGTTTTTAACAACAACAAAAAATCCTTATCTTTTCTCAGTTTTTTCTAAGTGTAACTTCTATAAGTTAACAAAGGAATTTACCCCCACAATATTCTGAGAAAAAAGATGCAACTACCTTTATAAAAATATTACATCTGTTAGTGAGGTCCTCAGCAAATTTATCCATTCTCTGCTGTTTTAGGTATATAGGAGGGAGCAACACCCATTGAACAAGATCAAGGAAATAAGCAAAATGTAGGCAGGCAATGATGAAGAATAAAGAAACATTTTAAAAATTAAAAACATCCTGGAAATAGGAACTTCCAGTTATAGACAGATGATTTCCTGCAGAAGAATACAACCAAAATCAAACCTCAATGGATGGTTTTAACAGAATGGACTGAACTGAAGATCAGTGAACCTGAAGATTGAGCAATAGAAATTACCCAATCTGAACAACAGAGAAAATACACTGAAGCAGAAAAGAAAAAAAAAAATAACAGTACTTCAAAAACTGTGACACTGTAGCAAAAGATCTAACATCCACATCTATGGAGTTCAGGAGAGGAGAGAATGGGTGGGGTTAAAAAATTTTCAAGGAGGAGTGACTGAAAAGATCCCAAATTTGGCAAAAGACACAGACTGAAAAACATGAGTAAACTCTAAACAGGATAATCCAGAATAAATCCACATCATAGTCAAGTTTATGACAGCTGTTAAATTTAAAAAGGAAAGAAAACTCTCAAAAGCAGTGAGGGAGAAATGAGACCTCACCCACAGGCAAGACCCAAGTCATATAGAAGCAGATTACCCATCAGAAACTGGGGAAGATGGTGGCAAAAGACTTCAAGCATGTAAGTAAAAGAACTGTTAATCCAGGAAAAATACCCTTCAGAAATGATGAAGTAATCCAGAAATTTATTTTTGAGTGTTGAGGACAGTTTTATTTTCAGAGATGGGTGTTTTTATTTTAAGAGATGCTATGTTGCTTACATTGGCCTAGAAATCTTGGGCTTGTGAGTGCATGGTTGTGCACACCTCTAATTCCAGCTGCTGTGGGGGCTGAGAAAGGAGGATCTCAAGTTCAGAACCAGTCTTGGCAATTTAGTGAGACCCTGTCTCAAAAAAAAAAAAAAACATAAAAAGAGTTAGAAATATGGCTCAGTGGTTGAGTGCTCCTGGGCTCAATCCCTGATACCAAAACCAAAAAACAATACAAAACAAAACAAAAAACCAAAACTCCTGGACTCACATGATCCTCTTGCCTCAGCCTGCCAAGGTTCTGTGACCATAGATATGGTCCAGTTCTTAAGATATTTTTTAAATAAGAGAAGAATCTGTTACCAGAATACCATGCTAAGAGTGGTTAATAGAAGTTCTCTGAACAGAAAGAAAAGAAAAAAAAAAGATATCTTAGAATATCAGGCCAGAAGAATGAAAAAAAAGAGACTCTTGCAATTTGTAAATCATGGTAGATAGTTGGAGCAAATAATATAACCCTGTTGGTTGTGATTCTCAGTGTATGCAGAGAGAATTATATCATAAATAGGAAAATATAAAGGGATATAAAGAGAAATAAGTTTTCTACACTTTACTTGCTCTGCTATAAATATTAATACTAGTAGACTGAAATATATATAATAAAATACCTTGAACAAAAATAGTAATCTCTAAAGATATATTCTAAAACACCATGAATAAATCAAAATGAAATTGGAAAATAAAGGGTCAAATAACCATGAGAAAGCAAGAAAAAGGAAACAAGAGTTAAAATCAGGAGCTTGGAGGCTGGGGTTGTGGCTCAGTGGCATAGTGCTCACCTGGCACATGTGAGGCACTAGATTCAATTCTCAGCACCACATTAAAAAATAAATAAAATAAAGGTAAAAGAAGAGGATATTGGAAGTTTTAACTCTCATGTTCACAACCGAGAAAAAAATCTAACCAAATAGAAAAGCAACAACAATTCTTAGATCCATCACAGGTTCATAACAAAAGAGTGACTTTTGAAATTTGGACACTTAGGTGAATTCAAAGTATCAGTCTATGAAGAGCAGAAGAACTGCACCCAGTAACAAGTAGAACCAATTAAAATGTAATTGACCAGTGAAGGTGAATATGGACTACCTAAAGAGTTGAACACTTCTGGGACCCAACCTTTAGATACACCACACTTTTGTGAGTTTTACCCCCACGAGACTCACCAGCTTCTTTTCATGAAGACTCAGGGGTAAATTCCCTCATGTTTCAGGTAGGAGGAAATAAAAAAGTCACCATTTCAAAACATACCCAGAGAATTCTGTGTTCAAAACAAAGTTCTTCTCCAAAGAAACACTTCCAAAATCTTCTCTGATTGAAGGCCATTAAACAGCAAATAAAATCCATTTCTCTCATAAGAGGAGGGGAAAAATAACCAGCTGAAAAACTTCTTTGACAGTCAGGGTGCAGGAATTCAGACCTGCTAAAGAAAAAAAAAAAAAAAAACACTTCAGATTTAATCATTAGATTATAGACCATGTCCCCTTTTCAGCATCTTGGAACCATAACAACAGGGTCCATTATAATAGCAGTGGGTTGCAACTGGGAGAACTGAAAGACACAGACTCTTCAAAAGGAACTTTCCAGGGAAACACAAAGATAATGGGGGAGGGGGAACAACAATAATCAAACAAGGATATGAGAGGAAATTGAGGTTTCTTACACCTATAGCTCCAGGATACATTAAACTCAATCTGACTCCCAGCCAGAAAAACATAAAATCTCTCATTAAAAAGCCTGTTTGTGGGGCTGGAGGTGTAGCTCCATGGCACAGTGCTTGCCTAGCATGAGTGGGACACTGGGTTTGATCCCTCAAAGCACATAAAAATAAACAAATAAAATGAAGACATTCTGTCCATCTACAAGAGTATTTTTTTTTTATAAAAGCCTGTTTGCGGGCTGGGGACATAGCTCAGTTGGTAGAGTGCTTGCCTTACAAGCACAAGGCCCTGGGTTCAATCCCCAGCACCGCAAAAAAAAAAAAAAAAAAAAAAAAGCCTGTTTGCCTCAGTTCCTATTACCTGATATATCATGTTGGACTTTCAGCCAAAAGTCATAGGCATGCAAAAAGGAAGAAAAATCATCTAAAGATTCAAAGCAAGTATCTGATCCAGATACAAATATAAAAAAGATGCTAAAACAACCAGGTTGGGAATAATTAATATGTGAAGGGATGTGAAGGGATGTGATGGGGACAACATTAAAGAAGATATGGACAATACAAGTGGAGGGATGGGCATGGTAATGAGGAAACAAAAGGAAATGATAGAATTAAAGACACTGACAAAAATGAAAAGTCCTTTGATGGGATCATCAGAACACTGGATACAGCTGTGGAAAGAATCAGTGAGTTTGAAAAGTGTCAATAGAAACTTCCCAAACTGAAATGCAAAGAAGAAAAAACAATTTTACCTTCCCCTCTATTCCAATCTGAGTCCACAGGGTAGGCAATGTGACTGCTTAAACAATAGGAGAGCCATGGTCAGGCTCTATAGATTTGGGGTGGGCAGCTCATGCAATGAGGATTTCTACTGCTCTCCTCCAAACAGGGATCAAGAAATCTGCTAAGCCTGGATTCAATTAAAGTTGAACTATTTGGAAGCTACTGTGAATAAGTAACTAAATGTGGATTTGCATGGTATAGCCTCCACCATCAGATTCTTTAGTTTCAACAAGACCTCAAATAGGAGAAAATTTTCTACTACCTTGCTTAGTCAGGCACCATTATTTGTTTTGAGTTTTTTTTTTTTTTTTTGATAAAATTCTGTACTTTTGCTAGTGCTACAGCAAACAGAATCCCTGTATTCTTTCTCTAGTTTCAGCAGCCCAGAAAGTTGCTCTGTGAGTGAATTTGAGGAGTCATGCTCACTCTGATAGAGTTGGTTGTCTGTTGAATAATAAGGGTGATTGCCACAGTAAAATGATGAGGAATTCATGTGAATGAGGTGGCCCAGGAAAGACTGAATCAGGGGTTGCCAGTTAGGTGTTTACAAGCAACATGAAATGCCATGTTCAGGATTGACTGCTGATATGATGTTCCAGATAATTTAAATGTCATGGTTTCCTGGTAGCCAAGATTTTTCTTCCATCTGGAATATAACACTTGTCCACTGGTCAGTTCCTCCTGACAAGAAGTTCTACTTGACAATTACTGCATTCTTTAATAAATAAAATATGGGGAAAGAGATAAATTATTATTTAATTGATGTAATGCTGTTTGGGTGATTTCCAGGGTGCACAGGTGGTACACTGGCAGCATGAGGGCAAGAGCCAATGCTTGGACATCTTCTTAGTCTACACAGAATTTTGGATTGTGTTTTATTGAATAGCATATTACAGAAAAAAATTTAAAATAACTTCTTCATGTTAATTAGGTAAAGTTTTTAAATAAGCAATTAATAATATTTTTGCTACATATATATATGTTCCAAATTACAGGATGCATATTTCTAATGTTAATTACTTTTAATATTTCATTTTCAATTTTCATAAATATGATCATGAGCTTCATCACATTTGAGTTATTTGCTTAATTACTTGAAATGCTTGACCCTTAATATCACACCAGAATATTTTTAATTGGTGGATAGTTCACAAAATACTGTTGAAAATATAGCATCGATTCATCAATTCTTAATTTTTTTCCTCTTCAAATGTGAACATATCAAAGCCTAAATATTTACAGGTTCTGTCTTTCTGTCTGTACCCTCCAGGGTCTTTTCTTCATAAATATTTATGCAAGAAAAAAATCATTTGATTAGTTTTATTTCATATTTCAAGCTTTGGTTTAAATTATCCACAATGTGTTAAAAGCTTCATAGGGTTGTATTTTAGCTTTCCATTAACTGAACATTTGGACTAAAATTTGACTTTGAATAAATTTTAACTAAAATATAGAATGTTATTTTCAAAATATTAAATGCCACACTGAGATCTTTAGGTTGATTTCTAAAAGAGTTCTTCTAAGGGCAGACATTTCTAGGATACTACCAATAATGACTTCAAAGAGAAAAAGAGCATAATATAATGCAGGATTTGTTGTTATGTTTTCTTTCAAGAGCTACAGAACTAAAACTTTGTAATTCTGCTGCATTTGGTCTAGGTCAGGTGTGTCTCTGTGTGTATATATGCATGTGTGTAAATATTGATAGTTGCAATTTCTATTTCAGTTGATAGACTATTATAACTAATATTAACAGCATTCAGAGTGATGTCTGATGATTATGTTTTGACAAAATGAAGTTCTAGTGACTTTTGGTTTCATAAATTGAATTAAAACTCAACTTTTTCAGGAATTAATTGACTTTTTATTTGGAGTATCTGATGACATTGATATAAACTGGAATCATTTTATTGTTTGTGGAGTTCAGATAACACAGCCATATATTGCTTTTTCTTTTTTTACTTAAAGTATTACAGTTATACATAGTAGTTGGGTTCATTTGGACAGAATCAAACATGCATGGAATTTGATTTACTTCTCTTTGGTACAGAATGCCCCCAAGCCTTCCCTCCCTCTATCTCCCTCTAATCTCTTTCCTCTACTCTATTGATCTTCTTTTCACTTATTTATTTATTATACATATACTGTTTATTTGTTCACATTTGATAGTACATAAAGAAGCAAATATGAAAATAGAGCATAATACATGTTGAAAATCTATATAGTATTGAGTTCAAAACATAATCTTTAAACATATTACTATAATTATACTTGCTAAACCGTGTATTTGAATGCACATGTCTCATGTGGTTAAGTTTTACACTGATTGTTTAACCAACTTGAACTCTTAGATTTCTTGTGTTCAATTGTTTCACCAGCATGGATGGCAAAAGTACATCAACGTTTTGTAGGATTATATTTTAATTTTTTAATATTTTCATTGTAAGTGGACCAAATTCCTTTGTTTTATTCACTTACTTTTATGTGGTGCTGAGGATTGAACCCAGTGCCTCTCCCATTCTAGGCAAGTGCTCTACCTCTGAGTTACAACTACAGCCCTAGACTATATTTTCAATATAAATTTCATTAACAGTATAATTTCAGAACTCATTTTTTCCAACAAGAATGTACTTGTTCTGAGTTAACTTATTGCTGTTTATTTTAAAAAAAATTGTATCCAAACTACAAAGACAAAAGCATTACCATCCAATAAATATTGAAATGTAGATTTGAGCAACAAGTGGCACAATCACCATAAGAAACATCCATACAAATATGTTCTAATGAAGAACTGCTAAGTCTCTACATAATGCATATATTTCAAATATAGTTAATAAAAATTGTTATCAGTTCCCATTAACCATGGTGGTTTTCATTATATTCTAAGTTTTATTACCAATCATGGCCCACTAGGTATTGATAAAGTGGTTTTCCAGGACAGCCAGATAGAAGAGCACACTTAATAATATTAGAATGCCATATTTAAAGATGTCCAAGGGGTGAATGATAGAAATGGATCTCCATGCAAGGTTTAATTTGGGAAATAACAAAGAATATGATTTCATCCTGCAACTCATTCCAGGCCAGGGTGGCCTCTGTCTGGTATGTCCAAGGAGCAAAGGAATATTTGAGGTTCCATTGGAAAAATGAAAAGCTAGTTAAAGTGTTTTGTAAAAAAAATCTTTGGCATTTTTAGAATTGTGTGATAGTGAGCTCTGATTGTTAAATGTCTACAGTTTGTAGGCATTAATTATTAAACTAAAACAATTAAATCTTAGAGTAAGAGCTAACTGTTTGATAGAATTGGGCTTACAACATGGCATGTCAGTCCCGCGTTTTTATATAAGTGGTAAGTTGTCTGCTGGTTCCTGTTACAAGGTGACTTGTGCACAGAGTCCTCTATTCATGGCCTTCCCCTGCTTTTTTTTTTCAGGACTTGACATGGGCAAATCTATGGTGAATGACAATGTTCACAAAGACATTCATTTTTTGGGTTTAGGAAATAACCAGAAAATAAAAACTGAGTTTTTGGTTAGATTTCAGAATTAAATATGTGGAAGAATTCAGTTTACTGAATTAGGTAAGGCTCTTATCTAATGCTATAGAGGAAATGGCAGAAGATGAAAGCAAAACAAAATATGCCAAAATCATTCTGCTAATTAAACCATTGATAATGATTTTGTATGATAATAATAAACTAGAATCAGGCTTTATAAGCAATGTGGGTTTGAAGACACAAAGTTTAAACTGGTAATTGACCAGGAAATTCAATATTTGCCTATCAATGTTATTGAGAACATCTTCACCATAGAACCATATTTGAAATGATCACCTTGTTAGTGTTGTTGATTATTCTCATTATTACAAATAAGATTCATTATCTACCCAAGCTCAAAGCTGATGTGAAGATTGAAGTTGCCCAAAAGAGGAAAACTCAGGATATGATTCTGAAATATTCAGAATAAGTTTCTGGATTGATTGCTAAATACAGTAAAAGTTAAATTATCTCTGTAATCCAGTTGCATTTATTGAGTCTATTGAATAAATCTAATCTGAAATCACAGTCATATGATATCCTTATTCCATAATAAAAAGGTTAAAAATGCTAAATGTATTTAAAGGTAGAAAACACATCAGAATAAGGATAGTTGGAATTCCAAAAGGGAGGTGTGAAAGTGGAACACTAGGAACCCAAAAGTCCTTTTGCCATTTTAACATACCATTAACATGCCATTAATAACAGACACAGTTTTAATATTTTAAACAGTTTTTCAAAACAGAAATGGTTTCAACCTCCATTTTATATTATTACAAATAATTTAGAAAATGATTAATACAATTTTAATTTTGATGGATTTTATCTTAAAACAATTTTTGCCACTATGGTTGGAAAGGATCAAGCTGTAATTAGATTCAGAAAAAAATCCACAGTGAAAAAAAGCAGGTCCATTTTCAGATGTCCAGACTTGGTTCACCTTCACACTTGGCTATTGTTCAGCCTACTTTTTTTTCTTCTTCTTTTTTTTTCTTTTACTCTTTTGTAGTTGTAGATGCACACACAATATGCCTTTTTTATTTTTATGTGGCCTTAAATACTTTTCTGTTTCTTCCCCTCCTCCCTACCCTTGTTCCCTTTCCTCTACTCCAGTGCTCTTTCTTCCATTTATAAGTGGTTTTGTTATAAATTAGTACACTATGTATTTATATAAAGATAAAATTATAATTTTTTCAAAATTACATAGAAAAATATGATCAGATTCATTTCCCCATTCTTCCCTTTTCTTGTCTTTTCTCCCTTCCTCTTGATCTCCTCCTTCTACTTCACTGAGTTCTACTTTCATGGGGTTCTCCCCACTCCCCAACTTTTAGTTCTTTCTTTTTTTCTCTCACCCACCTATTATTTAGGTCTAGTTTTCACGTATGAGAGAAAACATTAGACACTTGACTTCCTGGATCTGGCTTATTTCATGTGACATGATGTTCCATTCATTTTTCAGAAAGTGCCATAATTTTATTCTTTTAGCCTGAGTAAAATTCCACTGTGTATATATACCACATATTCATTGTTCATTCATCTCTTGATGATATAGATTCTGGTACCTCAGCTTGGTTATTATGAATTGTGCTGCAATAAATATTGATGTGTCTGTGTCACTGTACTGTGCTGATTTTAGGTCTTTTGGATATATATCAAGAAGTGGGATAGCTGGGTAATATGCTGGTTCCATTCCTAGTTTTTGAGGAATCCCCATAATAATTTCCAGAGTGGATGTACTAATTTGAAGTCCCACCAACAATGAACAAGTGTTTCTTTTTCCTCACATTCTTTCCAATATTTATTATTTACATTCTCTAGGGACACTCTACAGAAGCTTCAAACTTAATTTTATGTACATGATTCCTCATCTTAAGTTTTTGGGGGTATCTTTTTGTTCTGTTTTTTGTTGATTTTAAGGTGCTAGGGATTGAACCTAGGGGCACTCTACCATGAGATTCAACTTCATTTATTTTTATTACTTTTTAATTTAAAATAGAGGATTGTTTAAAATGCTTGAGTCTGGCCTCAAGCGTGTGATTCTCCTGTCTCAGACTCCTAAGTATCTATGATTTTGTGTGTGCTGCACTGTATCTGCCCTCACTGTATCTCATTTTTTGTCTACTAAAATAAATCAATAAATATCTACAATTTTCCTATCAGAATTGAGACTGTATGAGCCAATGACTTTCTTTCATCAAGAAGGTATTTCTATTATAAAAGAAGCATATTATTTATTCAAAAGTATTCAGACAAGGTATCATGGTTTATTATGCCCTCTGTGAACTTAACTCCTTTTAATCCCCATTATACCTTCCTTTGCATGCAGGATTCCTCCCATTATTGCAAATATGATTCCTGTAATTTTAGATATTATGGCTGTGTTCCAAGAAGAAAGAGAGGAAAGAGGAAAGGCAGGAGTCAAAATTTACAAGTGTATTCTATTGAATTTACCAACACCACCACTCCCAAGCTAAAAGTATGAGGTATATTTGGCATAAGACATTGAGATTAAGAGTCAGACATGTCACAGAGAATAATTATTGAACAATTTGAAGAGGTAAAAACAACCTTAAGATTTACCACAGCTGAAATTCAGAAGATTAAATAGTGAATAGAGCATTTCACATTTTCTGAAATCAGAAATTAGGAAAAGAAATAGAAGTATAGATTAAACCTAGATATAATAACACCAGAGTTCAAAGTGTATAAAAATGCAGTTATTTGGAAATGAAATAAATCAAGAATACATGTAGTTATATTTGTGACTAAGGAAATTGAAATATTGTGTATTAAATACAATTTCAAATTTCATTTTGTGGATTAAAAACTGGAAGATAAATGTACGTGGTTCACAATTGTTTGTAAGGGGAATTAATAACTTTAATATACTTCATACATTTTTTGCCAATAAGAGCATTACTGTAAAAATATATTTTCATCATGACTGGAGTGTTTCAGATTACAGTATCAATATCAGACAGTGCTCAAGCTCACTGCTTCTAAAGATTTCAGTTTTTAGAGCAGTTTTAGGTTTAAGAAAAAATTGAGAGTAAGGTACAGAGATTTCTTGTCTATCTCCTACATAACAGAGTGCATAGCCTTCCCCATAATTAACATCCTTCACCATAGTGGTGCAGTCTTTATAATTAATGCCCCTACATAGGCATATCAAAATCATCAAAAGTCCCATAATATATGTTAGGATTCTCTCTTGGTGTTTTACATTCTATACAAGTATACTATTAAAGAAAGCATAGGCTTTTTGACAGAGTACTATGATGAAGAGATCTCACCTGTGTAAGTGGTAAGGCAATTTACTTTACTCTTACTAGTCTATTTAGCCACATGCTATTTCATCTTGACTATCAAAAAGATAATATAAATATATATGAACAAGAATGTTAAAAATAATTGGTCAAAACAAAACATCCCAAGATATTTAAAGCATATGAAACTGAATATGTTTCAAAATTACTCTGTATGTGTGCACATGTGTGTACACACACATATATATTTTTAAAACAAAGAATTAAAATTTTATTTAAATTAATTCACTGAAAGTTCCAGAAAAGTTTCAACTTCATATTAAGCACTTCATAACATGTAGTTCAAGAAGTTCATAAGATGTTGTCTAAGAAAAAGATCAATATTCTTGAACAACAAATAACATGTATTTGATTGTTACTACTCTAGTTAGGAACTACCATTTCATAAGTCACCAGTTCTTGAAATTTCCACCAGTAGAAATAGATTTTGACTTTTTTGATGTTTAGTCTGATTTCTGTGCCAAATTACATTGATGTATGTTCTTTACTATTTACTTCTTGCCTTGGGCTTATTTTCAATTATTTTTGTACCAGGGTTTGAACCCAGGGCACTTAATCACTGAGGCATATCCTCATCCCTTTGTTTTTTTCAATTTGAATTAAATTAATTTATTTATTTGTTACCAAGGATGGTACCTAGAGGCAGTTAACCAGTGACCTACATCCCCAGACCTTTTTTCATATTTTGTTTATATTTTGTTTATAGACAGGGTGTAACTAAAGCTGAATCTGGCTTTGAACTTGTGATCCTCTTTCGTTAGCCTCCCCAGCCATCAGGATTACAGGCATGTGCCACAGTGCCCAGCTATTTCTAGCTTAAATTAAGACTTTAAAAATTTTTTTAATTTAATTTTATTTATTTTTATTTTATTTTATTTTATTTACTTTTTAATGTGCTGCTGAGGATTAAACCCAGTACTTTACTGTGCTAGGCAAGCACTCTACCACAGAATTACCACCCAAGCCCATAGTGTTAATTTTTATACAAGTATTTAATGCAAGAATTTCCCTGTAAACATTGTTTAGCTGCATCCCACAATTTTCAATGGTGATCTTTTCACTTTTCACTCAGTTAAGGGTTTCTTATTGTCCTTTCCATTCTTCTTGACCTGTGAATTAGTTAAAAATACTTGGTAATTTTCCACATATCATTGCTGTTGATTGCTAGTTTATGGTTCATAAATACTTTGAATAATTTTAGTTGTTAGAGTTTAGTGAGATCTGTTTTCAAGATTGTTTCATGTGCACTTGAGAAGAATTTTGTAGTCTGCTGTATTTGTGTGTGGAGTATTATATAAATGTTAATTAGGTCAAATTAGTTGATACTATGTTATTTGGGTCTTACATATCTTTGATGATTTTTTTTGTCTGCTTATTCTGTCACTTACCAAGAATGTTATCAAGCATCATTGTGACTGCCTGCCTTTCATCAGATTTCACTTCTCATACTTCTTTTTTTTAGTATTTTTTAGTTGTCAATGGACCTTTATTTTATTTATATATGGTAATAGGAATCTGATCCAGTGCTTCACACATGCTAGGCAAGCATTCCACAGCTAATTTACAACCCCAGCCCTCATACTTTGTTGATCTCTTGATTTAACTTTGTTGATTTTCCAAAATACTCTCTTTTTCTCTTTTCTATTTTGTTTCCTTTCTCCTGCTTACTTTGGATTTAGTTTGCTCTTTTTTCAGCCTCTTAAATTGTAAAGATTATTGGCCTATGATCTTTGTTTTTTAATGTATGCAGCTTTATATTTTTCTATAAGCATTGCTCTAACTGCATTCAGTAAATTTGGTAATTTTTGTTTTTTAATATTTTTATTTTTTATTGTTTTTTGCCTGTGCTGGGGATCAAACCTAGGACCTTATTCTTGCAAGACAAGCATGATACCAACTGAGCTACATCCCCAGCCCTATTTTCGGTTTTTCAGCTAGCTAAAACAGTAAAGTTTGGATTGCTATTACTGCTAATAAAATGCAACTTTACCAATTAGGTCTTATAAAATGCCAGGGAAATGAGTTACCAATTTTTTTTTTTTTTGCTCATAGTTTTTATTTACATACATTATAGCTCTGTATGGATTCAAGTTATCATCTACATTGTATGTCCTCTCAATTCAGCCTACTGGACTCATTTAATACTTCTTTTAGGACAGGTCTGCTAGCATGTTTTTTTCAGTTTCTGTTTATCTGTGATACCTCAATTTCTCTTTTGTTTTAAAATGGTAGTTTTGCTGGATATAAAACACTTGGTTTACATTCTTTCAGCACTTTGAATATGTAATCCCACCTTTTTCTTTTCTTTTTCTTTTTTAAGTTGTAGGTAGACATAACTTTATTTACTTTTTTATGTGGTGCTGAGGATTGAACCCAGTGCTTGACATTTACTAGGCAAGCATCTTACCACTGAGCCACAACTTCAGTCCTATCCCAGTTATCTGACTCTGATTTCTGTAAGGGCTTTGCCATTAATTCTTTCAAAAATTTGTTTAAGTTGTTGATGGATATTTATTTTATTTATTTATCTGTGGTTCTGAGAATCAAACCCAGTGCCTCAAACATGCTAGGCAAGCACTCTACAACTGAGCTACAGGCCTAGCCCTTCTATTAATCTTACTGAACATCCCTTGTATGGAATGAGCTTTCTGCTTTCAAGAAAGTTCTCTTAATATTTAACCTTTGATAGTTTATCTGTGATGAATTTAAGTGTGTATGTTTTTAATGGTATCCATATTGGAGTTCATAAAGACTTTTTGGATGTTTTCAAACATTACTCAAATGGTCTATCCTTTTCTCCTCTTCTGGGTTTCCCATTATGTATACATTGGTATGCTTGATGATTATCATGTACATCTTTGAAACCTTGTTGAGTTTTCTTCACTTGTTTTTTCTTTAGAGTTCTCAGACTAGATAATCTCAATTCAATTATGTGAAGCTTATTGATTTCTTTTGCCAGTCAAATCTGCTGTTGACCCTTTCAGTGAATTTTATTTAAAGTAGACTTTACTTTCTGGAGCAGATTTAGGTTTATAGAAAGGTACCAGAGGTATCCATGTATCTCCTGCCTTCAACATAGGCATGTTCTCCCTCATTAACATCCTGTACCATGGGGGCATATTTGTTAAAATTATAAAACCTGTATTCATGCATCACCAACCAAAGTTTATCATTTACATTAGGTTTTCCCCCATCATGTACTTTCTACGAGTTTGGACAAATACTTAATGAATGATGTGTACACCATTATAGTGTCCTACAGCCTGATTTTACTATC
>NW_025920472.1:0-37896 GCF_902686445.1 Sciurus carolinensis | reverse complement strand
TGGAAATTTTTTAACCCCACCCATTCTCTCCTCTCCTGAACTCCAAAGATGTGGATGTTAGATCTTTTGCTACAGTGTCACAGTTTTTGAAGTACTGTTATTTTTTTTTTTCTTTTGTGCTTCAGTGTATTTTCTCTGTTGTTCAGATTGGGTAATTTCTATTGCTCAATCTTCAGGTTCACTGATCTTCAGTTCAGTCCATTCTGTTAAAACCATCCATTGAGGTTTGACTTTGGTTGTATTCTTCTGCAGGAAATCATCTGTGTATAACTGGAAGTTCCTATTTCCAGGATGTTTTTAATTTTTAAAATGTTTCTTTATTCTTCATCATTGCCTGCCTACATTTTGCTTATTTCCTTGATCTTGTTCAATGGGTGTTGCTCCCTCCTATATACCTAAAACAGCAGAGAATGGATAAATTTGCTGAGGACCTCATTAACAGATGTAATATTTTTATAAAGGTAGTTGCATCTTTTTTCTCAGAATATTGTGGGGGTAAATTCCTTTGTTAACTTATAGAAGTTACACTTAGAAAAAACTGAGAAAAGATAAGGATTTTTTGTTGTTGTTAAAAACAAATTGTTTTGGTTATGTGTGCTTTTTTAATTTGGATTTCCTAATACCTAAATCTTTGTGTTCTTTTTAAGCATGGATTTTTAAGTGCATCTCATAAATTTTAATATTATATTTTCATTATCAGTTCAAAATATTTTAAAATTTTAATTCTGATATAGATCTGTGGATTTTAAATGATATTTCTTCATTTACAAATATGTGAGGATTTCCTAGTTTTCTTTTTATTAAAAATTTATAAAGGCCTCGCCTGTGATTGGCATTCAAAAAAATGTCATGTTTACTTGGAAAGAATGTAAAATTTATATCTGTCAGTTGCATTGTTCTGTACATGAAGAGGGTTATGTTTATAAATGATTTTGTCTGTGTATTCAATTAGTTTCTGGAAGAGTTGGATCAGAATTGCTTACCATTTTGTTAATTTGTCCATTTAGTTGTGTACTGTCAGTTTTTGCTATTTGTTTTGAGACTATATAATAAAGTTTAGAATTGTTAAAAAAAGTAAGGAAGTGACATTAAGTCTCCAAACATCATAGGACTTCCTGGACTCATACATAATTATAGTACATAATTGTAGTACTTTGTAAAATCACAAAAACAGTAAGAGGTTGTGATATTTCCTCTCTTAAAGGCATATTTTTAGTACAATCTTGGGTTTGTAATCCCTGGAACCAAGCAGTGTTTCTGCAACCTTTTTTGTCCTGATTCTTTTTCTCATTCACTCTAGGTGATCAGTCAAAATACATTTGGACAAAAACAGCAATGTCCCCCATCACCATATCAATGTGGTCATAATTGTACCATTCTCATAACAACAGCCATCTAACTGAATCTTTGCAGAGGGCTTTTAAGAAAGTTGTCATACAAAGTCACTGACAACACTGTGTAGAGCCTGCAAGTCAGCATCTCACAAAAGAGACAGCAATCAAGGGGATTGGGTAGAGAAAGGGTGAAGTGTGTTCATTACATCTTTCCAGAAGCCCAAGTCTTCACTTTCTTGTAAAACAAGTTATGTGATCCTTTTGTACATCAGTATTTTTAGAAGAAATAGCAACATTTTTTATTTTAAAATATTTATTTTTTAAATTTTTTACAGACTGCATTTTGATTCATTGTACACAAATGGTTACATCATTTTGTTTCTATGTTTGTACATGGCATGTAGATTCCTACCATTCATGTAAGCATACATGTACATAAGGTAATTATGACTGTCTCATTCTACCATTTTTCATATCCCCCTACCTGTCATAATCTAATGTCTACATTATCTAAAGTTCCTCCATTCTTCCCTCACTTCCCCCCAAAACCCACATTATATATCATTTTCTACTTATCAGGGGAAACATTCAACCTTTGGTTTTTTGGGATTGGCTTATTTCACTTAGCATGATATTCTCCAATTCCATCCATTTATTTGCAAATGCCATAATATTATTCTTCTTTATGACTGAATCCTGTTCCATTGTGTGTATATACCACAGTTTCTTTATCCATTCATCTGTTGAAGGGCATCTAGGTTGATTCCACAATCTAGCTATTGTTAACTGAACTGCTATGAACATTGATGTGACTGTGTTACTGTAGTATGCTGATTTTAAGTCCTTTGGGTATAAACTGAGGAGTGGGATAGCTGAGTCAAAAGGGGGTTCATTTCAAGTTTTCTGAGGATTCTCCACACTGTTTTCCAGAGTGGCTGCACCAGTTTGCAGTTCCACCAGCAATGTAAAAATGTTCCTTTTCCCCCACATCCATGCCAATATCTATTATTGTTTGTCTTCTTGATATTAGTCATTCTAATTGGAGTAAGATAAAATCTTAGAGTTGTTTTAATTTGCATTTCTCTAATTACTGAGATGTTGAACACTTTTTCATATATTTATTAATCGCCTGTATGTCTTCTTCTGTAAAATGTCTGTCCACATCCTTGGTCCATTTATTGATTGGGTTCTTTGTATTTTTGGTGTAAAATTTTATAAGTTCTTTATAAATTTTAGAGATAAGTGCTCTATCTGAAGTACATGTAGAAAAGATTTTCTCCCACTCTGTAGGCTCTCTTTTCACATTATTGATTGTATTCTTCACTGAGAAAAAGGTTTTCAGTTTGAGTCCATCCCATTTATTTATTCTTGCTTTGATTTCTTGTGCTTTGGGACGCTTGGTTAAGGAAGTCTGATCCTAAGTCAACATGAAGAAGTTTTGGGCCTTCTTTGTCTTCTATTTGATGCAGGCTCTCTGGTCTAATTCCTAAGTACTTGATCCATTTTGAGTTGAATTCTGTGCAGGGTGAGAGGTAGAGGTTTAATTTCATTTTACTGCATATGGATTTATAGTTTTGCCAGCACCATTTGTTGAACAGGCTATCTTTTCTCCATTGTATGTTTTTAGCTCCTATGTCTAGTATGAGGTGAATATTTATGTGGGTGTGTCTCTGTGTCTTCTCTTCTCTACCATTGGTCTGCCTATCTATTTTGCTGCCAATACCATGCTGTTTTTGTTACTATTTCTCTGTGGTATAGTTTAAGGTCTGGTATTGTGATACCTCCTTTTTATTGTGGTGCTGGGGATTAGAAGCCTGAACTTTTTGCATATAAGGTATAAGTCAGTGCTTAATGGCATAATAGTTTGTAATTTCCTCTGTGCAGAAATCCCAGAGTGAGGAAATAACTAGCACAACTGACAGTGTGTATACAGGTAAGACTGAAGTGACTGCAGCGTTTTTCTATAAATCTGAAGAACCTGATTATATTACCAAGCATATTAGTTCATCATCTGTTTCCTCTGGAACTGTGGACAAACCTGTAGATTTGTGTACTAGAAAGAAAACTGATACAGAATCTACAAGTTAAGGTAAAACTTAATGTGTTTCTGTAATTATGTATCACATAAAAGTGCACCTGTATGTTTGAAAAGATAGACTTTTGAAGATATGAAGGGGCATAAGATATAAGCAGTGCTAAGAAGGAAGGTCATACTGCATTGCCAACCAAAAAATAATCATATATCTTTATTGTTAGACCTGTGATTATAGGGATTACATAGTATTGTGACTCTTGACCTGTTTGCCTGAACATAAAAGATAATAGTTTACTTACATGGTGATTTTCTTTGTGATAATGTTTTTATTTTAGTATTGTTTAATAGTATTGCTCAAGCTTATATTTCTTTTTTATAATCCTAAAATTTTGGCAAATTATTCAATTATAGTAACTAATGTTTGGTATTGCTTTCTTCCCATTATTCCATTCTAATTGTTTATTTGTTTTTTGAGGCGGAAGAAGTGTCTCTGTAAATTGTATTACTTTATAATATATGGTAGATAATTTTTCCCCAAAAGGAGTCCTAAATAAGACACAAATATTACATTTATAGACACTTTAGAGTTTTACTATGGTAGAAGAGGAAAATGTCTACATTTTCAGACAAATTAGTAAAGCATAGTGATTTCAGAGATCATATAGAATTTAGATAACCCTTAATTTCTGATGATGAAATGTTAATGGGGCGTTTAGTTTTTGTGAGCTTTTTTATAATACAGAACACAAAATATTTTTATACAGATGTTTTCTAAAATCCTCCTCTCCATTTCTTGATTTAGCAATGTTTTGAAAAGATTTATGAAACAGAAACTGTATGATTGTGTAATGTAGTTTCATAGTTCACTACCTCATTAATTTTTCAGCATGCACTTTGTGTAGTATTGTATTTATTGTGAATAGTAACTGTAAACTTGATATTACTGAAGAAGCTCAAAATTGGATGTAAAATTTACCAAAATATAGAAATTACCAAAATATCATAGCTAAACCCCCCTAGACTGTAGTATAGAAAGTCTTGTCCTTTTTTCAGTCCTGGGGAAATCTTTGATGTTCAGAACATCTTAAATGAAATAATAAATTGTTCTTTTTCTTTTGTCAGTGGAAAATAAAACAGTTTTATTTGGAAGTGGTAGGGGACTTTAATTTGCAGATTTGTGTTCCAGTAATTCTGGAGATTTTGCCTTTGGTCCTAAAGATAAGATTAAGAAGTTATTTTAATCATGTTAACAGAACAAAACATAACTTAAAGAACCATTCTTTGTTACAGTGTTGTCACTAAAGTAGCACTTTCCCATTTACTAAGTGTTCTCATAATGAAGGACTTCTATGATTGATTGTATTAGGGATTGAACCCAGGGGTCCTCTATCACTGAGTGTACATTGCCCACCCCTTTTTAAAATTTTATTTTGAGGCAGGGTTTCATTAAGTTGCTAAGGCTGTTCTTAAACCTGTGATTCTCCTGCCTCAGCATTCACAATCACTGGAATTACAGATCTACAGGACAACACCCTGATTAATTTTATTATTAATAATATAACCATAAGAATTTTAAATTTTGTACAAATTATTCTAATGGTTTTCCCTGTCCTTAAATGCAGAGCTATTTTTCAGTTTTGAAAAAATTCTGACTTTGGTAATGTTATTCTTTTAACTATATGTATTTTTAGATTTGATTTGTTGATATTTCAAGAATTAGGAATCTACTTTTTCCACCCTTCTTAAGGTACTAGGGATTGACCCCAGTGCCTCACACATGGTAGGCAAGCCCTCTACCACTAAATTTTATCTCCATCCCTGAATCTGCAATTTTTAAGGAGATAATTTGTATTTTAGTATTATGTTCATGCTAATTTATGGTGCTGAAATAAATTTATAAATGATGTGCTTTCTCATTCTCTATCAGTGATATTTCTATTTTTAATCTATTTGGTAATATTTTTATAAAACAGTACATTTGTGCAAATTATTTCATCATTTAATTGTTTCAAGATTATTAGCATAAGGCTGTTCATTTTTATTCTCATTCTTATGTCTTTCATATCTGTGAAATCATGTAAATTTCATGTCTGAACCATCTAAACTGTTCTTACATATGATGTTTGATTTATGGGATAAATTTTATTAAAGGTATATGCTTAAATGATTAATGCAACTCAAATAACTATTATCCCCACTTAGTTACACTTTTTTTTTCACAGCTTCCACTACTGTAGAGCAGTAAACTACTTTTGGATATAATGTTACATTAGAATTCATGACCTCCCCTTTAACATGTCTCTTTATTTTTTTTTCCTAATAGCCTAAAAAGTAAAAGAGCTAATAAGTCAGCACATATAACAATATAGTGGGTACAGTTTTCTGCAAAAAAAAATGCCAAATGAAATTTGGTGTGTTTGCTGCTTATTGCTCAGTATAACAAAGTACTCTCTCATGATTGCATATTAACATATAAAATAGGAATAACATAAGGAGGAAGACTTACTTAAATAAGTCTTACTCACTACATTCTGTCCTCACCATCACTTCTCCATTTTTGTGAGATCATTCCATTCACCATCTGCTTTTCTTACTTTCTTACTTTGTTTTACTTAATTTATTTTGTTCTTAAGGTTTGACAGGAATCAGGAATCAGTGTGCTTGTGTTTTCACAGAAACAGCTTTTGGCTTTCTCAGTTCTTTTTTTGTTTTGTTTAGTTGCAGATTATCAGATTATATTTGTTTCCTTGGGTATTGAATTCTTGCTTTAATTTAAGATGTGCTTGTTATAGTAACTGAAAGTATAAATTCCTTGCAGTTTTGTGTGTGAGTTGACCTTGCCAGAATATTTTAAACTTTTTTGGGTGGGGTTGGTTCTGGGATTGAACCCAGGGATGCTTTACTGAGCTTCAGTCCCAACCTTTTAAATTTAAAACAGAAAATTACTAAGTTACTTAAAATTTCACCAGATTGCTGAGACTGCCTTTGAAATTTCAGTCCTCTACCCTCTACCTCCCTAACCATTCTACTTAGCTTATTTTAAACATTTTAATAGTTGTATCAGTTGTTGAAAATGATAATGTTGCACTAATAATTTAAGAGCAGGATTTTAAAAACCTTTAAAAAGTAGATTATGTGGTTTACATATCCTCAATTTTTCCTCAGATAAAAATTTCCAGTGGGCAAATACTGGAGCAACGGTGTTTGGAACACAGACAACCAGTGAACCTGGTGAAGATGAAGATGGTAGTGATGAATAAGTAGTTCATAGTGAAGATTTTCATTTTGAACCAGTAGTGTCATTATCAGAAGTAAATGTCAGGGAATGAAAATTTTACTAATTACTTAATTTTCATTTTAAGCTTAAAACTTACCCTGGATTGATTTGTTAGGATTATGGTTGCTTTCTTTCAGAACACTTGTAATCTGAAGTAATAGCTCCATTTGTTAGACATCCGTTTTTTTTTTTTTTTTTTTTTCACTTTTGTCTTTTGTTTTCGGTACTGGGGCTTTAACCCAGGAGTACTTTGCCACTAAGCTACATCCTTAGTTCTTTATTTTTTATTTTGAGACAGGGTATTGCTAAGTTGATTAGGTTCTCATTAAATTGCTGAGGCTGGACTTGAACTTGAAATCCTCCTACCTCTGCTTCCAGAGTCACTGGGATTACAAGCATGTACCACTGTGCCTGGCTTAGGCATTCAGCTTTGAAGTATACTTCTGGTTGTTTTTTCTTGTTTTTTTCTTTTTTTTTGTTTTGTTTTATTTTTGTTTTAGCAGTGCTGTGGATTAAACCCAAGGACCTCAGAAATGCTATGCAAGTGCTGTATCACAGATCTACCTGAGCCCTTTTTTTAAAGTTTGTATAGATTTTGCTTTGTAATTAGTATATGCAATTGTTGGGAAGAAATAACTTTTTTCATATGTTGTTAGAATATCATGTTTGTTTTCATACTGTATATCTGGAGATAAAGTAATTTCCATAATTGCCAAAGTCATTTCAGTAAAAAGTAACCTTTTACAGTTTTTGGACAAGAATGTTATTTTAGGAAAATTATTTTGTCATTTTTCAACATCAGTCAGTAGTTAATATTTCTTTTCAAGAACCAGCATTTTTTGAAGCCTCTTAACCTATAAAGTAAAATCTATTAATGTCCTTACAAGGAAAATCTGTTGAAAAATTTGGATTTTGGAATTTATTATGGAATTATAAGCATCAGCTTACAAATGAGCCTCATCTTTTTTCATAGGTAGAAGTAAAATCTGGAGAAAAAGATGAAGAAATTTTGTTTAAAGAGAGAGCCAAACTTTATAGGTGGGATAAAGATGTCAGTAAGTGGAAGGAGCAAGGTGTTGGAGATACAAAGATTCTTTGACATACAATGAAGAATTACTATTGGATCCTAATGAGAAGAGGTCAGGTGTTTAAAGTGTGTGCAAACCATGTTATCACCAAAACAATGAGATTAAATCCCCTAAATATTTCAAATAATGCTTTAGTTATGACTGCTTGAGATTATGCTAGTGAGTTTCTAACTTTGGATGCTAATTTTCTTACTTTTTTGGACTTTTCTAAAAACTATAAGGAACATAAAACAATTTATAAGTTATGTCAATATTCTGGTCACTTGATTTTCCAATAGATGGAAAAGCAAAAGTGGAACAACTTGCAGTGAAATTTAAAACAAAAGAAATGACTGAGTCTTTAAGAAAAAATTTGAAGAATGTCAACAAAATTTATTGAAACTCCATAGAGAAGTATCTATGGCAGCAGAGTTATCAAAGGAGACAAATCCTTTTTTGATGTTTGTGTGGATGGTGAACATTTGAATTATTTTCAAATGTTGATTTCTGAACTGCTGAGAACTTCAGAGCACTGTGCCTTGGAGAGAAGAGCTTTGGTTTTAAGAACTCTATTTTTCACAGAGTAATTCCAGATTTTGTTTGCCAAATAAGTACTAACTACCTGTAGTAATTGAAGTCAAAAAGAATGTATACCACAGTAACTTGGGGAATTTGTGAATTTCTTCTTGACCTCATCATGTAGTTTTCTTAAGATTTCTTTTGCTTTCCCAAATAAGAGTGTCATCACCACTGGTTCCCTAATTCTGCCCAGAAGTTTCAAACTTAAAAGGGTCCAAATTTCTAACACCTGAAACATGCTGAAACTTGAGGGCGGAGAAGAGGACTTTTTAAATTTTTTATCTTCATTCAAAAAAAAGTATTGAATTTTCAAAATGCATTCTAAAGGAAACTGGGTGGTCAGGATTTACCCTATAGTGGCAACTTCTATGTATAGTTTATGTTTTACTCACAATTCCTATTAATTGAAATCTTTCTTTCCCAGGGGGAGATATCACAAAATGTAATGGAACAGAAGGACAGTCCATTTATTGAGATAAATTTGGAGGTGAGAACTTTGATGTGAAACATACTGTTCCTGATTTACTCTCTACAGCCAATTGAGGCCAAATACTAATAATTCTCAATTTTTATGGCATTGAACAAATCAGAACATTTGAACTTTAGCATGTAGTATTTGGTTTTGTTAGGGACAGCATGGATATTGTGAAAAAGATTGAATCATTTGGTTCTCCCAAAGGATCTGTTAGTTGAAGAATTAGTATTATAGAATGTGGCCAGATACAAAATCATTGTATTTCATAGTAAGTTTTATCTGTATAAGCAGTTGGTTTGAAGCTTAGCTGTTACAGATAATATGGTAACTATGTTCAGATTTTGAAAATGAACATTTCCAATGTATAAATGTAAAATTGCAGCTTATAGCACTTATCACTTTTTAATGAGTTATAATTGACCTTGCGTGGTTGAAATAAAAGTTTAAACACTTGTATTTCAGGTATACTTTTGTTTATCTACTCCTGACATATCTGTATTAAAATGGGATATTAACTTATTTTGTTATAAGAAATAAACCTTTACAGACTATTGAAGAAATAGGATATAGGAAATTTAATTCTAGTTCCTTTAAAGATATTTTAACTTGTTGCATGGATGTATATACCATTTGAATAAAGGGACAACAACTTGGATAATTTTATTTTAGATCTGAAATATGTTTGGTAAACTTAACTATCAGTGAGCTCCTTTATGTGTAGAGACTCATTTATGAATGCATAGAGCCACAGAAGATAATTAACCAAAGTGTTCTTCTATAATCTTTACACATCCTGTATGGTCACAAATTAAATTTTAGAGCACCTTCTTTTCTTAAGATATGTAGCTTCCTGAGACCTTTCAAAAGGTATTGATATTTACATTGGAAACAAGTTCATCATATTTCCTTAGATTTTTCTTTTAACTTTTCTGTCATGTGTCTTTACTACCTCAAAAACTTCAGCTTGGTCCTGACGATAAATTGAATTTTTTCCTTGTTGCTGTTGTGCTAGAGTATGAATATTTTAAAAAGGCCTATACCATGTTATTTGGTTAAAGATTTGCTTTATACTAGATTGTTGCAGCACCTTTTTCTGATGAATTTTACAGGAGAAATAAAGTGACAATTGGTAATAGCCATGACATTTTAAACATTCATTACTTGTGTATCTAATTGTCTGTTCATTTTTGTACTAGAAGTAAGGAGGACAAGTAAAGAAAGGTCTATACTATAAACTGCCACATAATTTTCTCAAGTTTGATATGCAACAGAAATGGTTTGTGTCAAAGGAAGTGTAACCAAACTACTAAAGAAAGATATTTTTATTGGCTTTCTCAATGTAGAACTACAAAGAATTTCATTAGAGCACAAAATTTTGTATATTGCAACCGTGCATATTGACTCCCTTCTTTTATGTTCTTTTCAGTGAACATACCTCATTTTTTTAGTGAGGAAAGACAGATTTATTCCCTGTTGTATGGTAATTTAGAAATAAGGTATCCTATAGTGAATACCTGTGAAATCATCTGTTAGAGATGATTACAGGGACGTCATGTGTGTTTTGTGTAAGGAGTGATGGAACACCAGCATATTCATGACTAAATCTACTTGGTCACAAAGTCAGATAACTAAAATAAGCCTACTCCAAATTTTTCAGTTGAATTACTTGAACCTTCAAGGAAACAGTAGACCACATATATGTACATTTAATATTTAGAATTTGCTCCTTTGGCAATCTATTTAAATTGATTTGAATAGTGTGTTGTAATTTTTAGCTGAGACAGTTAATGCTGTCTTGATTTTAGAATAAATTCTAAGTAAATGCAAGTGCTTTTAAAGAATTTTTAAATAGATTTTCATGTAGCCTAAAATATTAAAATTAAAAGCTTCAAAGATGTTAACCGAAAAACTTGACTAAATGACATGTAAGCTGATTTTTCCAGTATTGCTATTTCAAAGACACTTAAAAGTGGCTTGAGGCTTTTATAAGAACTGTGTTTGAGTTACATTTCAGGAAAGAACTTTGTGGTTTCTGTTATTTAAATGCTAATAATGTATTAAACCCAATCTATTTTTTTCAAATTTGCTGGATTTTATATTGTCTTTTTAAATCTACTTAAACATAGAATAAAGTAATTCCAGTATTTATGCATTTTAAGCAATACTTTATACAAAATTGAGTATTGGTGTAGTTTATTTAGATAGGAACTACTTTGCTAAAGTATTTCTGTTATAAAATTTTGGCAATTGAGAACTATAATCCAGAGTATCTAGTTTTCAATCCAGATATGTAGTTGACAATCATTTTAGAAAAGGGATTATGAAAGAAGTGTTCAAACAAACATTCCCCTCATTCAGTCTCTGTTTAATAAAGATTTTAGGTTGACATAACATTAAGCACCCGTGAAATGCTACGCACTGCTATTGGTACTAGGAAAAGCTAGTTTGGTTTTGTGGTTTTAGTAATCCATGTTTTCCTGGAGTTTACATTCTAAAACTTTTTGACATACTGTTTTCCTGCATGCGGAACACAGGCAGGGAAAGCAAAGAGGTTTCTATGCCTACCTATCTGCTGTATTCTTGATTTTCTTCTGTATGACAGCAAATGTCACTTTTGATAAAGAGGCAAGTGTATTTGTAAGTGCAAATGCATGCCAAGTGTGCTTAGGGACCAGAGGCCTCTGCAGTTTTGGTTTCAATTCTCCAGCACCAGGTCCATGGTATGGTGCCCAGAGGGCCCCTTGGGGCGAGGGGGAGCAATTTTTCCTCTTACCCAGGATGACTCAAAAGGGCAGATACAACACTACTTATTACTCATAAAGTTAACCTCAGAGAATTACATATTTGTAGCATGAGGACAACTCAGCAGGGTCAGCCTCTTGCAGGACCAAGATGCTTTATGACAGCAGTGCAACACAGCATTCACCCTCCTGTCCTGTATAAGCTCCCCACCTGGCCTCCTAGCATGCCCTGGGGGTGGGGCTGTTGTGCCAGGATGCACCTGCAGTGCACAAGCCCTGCCTCCATGCCTTGCTACAGGTTTGAGCGCATTTACCGGGGAGACCCCTGAGGCCACTGCACGCCATGGAGCCCCGGGTTGTGAGTCACCAGGGCAGTATTTTATAGTAGAGCATCTCAAAAGTCCATAGGGACTCGGAGGCTGCTGCTCCAGTGAGTACACTTCCCTCTGTCCTCAGGTGGGCTGTGAAGCCACAGCCCAGAACCGCCTGTGATTCGCTGGGGTTTGGACCTCTGGGAGAGAAGGCTCTGGGGATACCAAGGTGGTCTGTGCCAGGTCTTCTCATGCTCAGAGGAGGGTGGACTTGATCAGTCAGCCAGATGGGCTGGGGCCAGTCACACACAGGAGAGGGAAGCTTTCCCTTAAAAAGAAAAAAGTCACTGTAGCTTTTGCAAGGTTTATGTTCTACAAAGCACTTTGAAAGCATTGTTGAACTTTTGTTTGCAGGGATGTGAGTGAAACAGGGACAAACAATATTTTTAAAGACTTCTTATTTTGAAGTATTTTTAAATTTACAAAAAAAAAACAAAAATTCCAGAGTGGTGAGAAGAATTCTCGTGGCCTTCATTTAAATTAACCCGTTAACATTTTGCCACATTTGCTTTACTGAAAGACTCTCCTCCGTCCCCCTATCCAAGGAAGATCACGCGAAGACACTGGCTACAAGTGCAAGAGGCTGTTTATTGATACACAGGTGCCTGCGGGTGCTCAGCAAAACCTCAGCTGGAGCTTTGGAGAACTGGCACACCGGGCTTTGGGGAACAGGGTTTTTATAGGGTGAAGGGGCAGGTTTCATGCACACGGTAAGCAACAGGTTTCTTATTGGATATTTTGAATCCAGCACATAGGTCACCTAAAGGGTAAGGTGGTTTTTCAAATTTTTGCTTGACATCTTCATGGTTCCTGCTTATCAGTGTAACGGCCTCTGAGCAGGGTGTGCTGTTGAGAGCATGGTGGTATCTGTGCTGCTAACTGTCTCAAGGACAAACAGGACTGCTGGGCCCCTGTGCTTACCAAGGTTGTTAAGAGATATTTGTCTGAGGAATGTGCAGTTGCCTGGAGACCTTATCTGTCAAGGACGGGAGCGGGACTTAGCCCCGACTCAGGGTTCAAGGCATGGAGCTGGGGCCTTTCATTCCCCCCTTTTTCTTTATCATGGATAGAATCCTATATCCATTTGTCCATCCTGCCTCGGTTATGGAGAGTATTCATCAGTTTGCTTAATCATTTGGTACTGCTGAGTAAGGACCATAGTCTGGATTGTTTAAAGGGAATAATACAGACTTCTCCCGGCAGGGAGAAGGGGGCCATGGCTGATGTTCTAAAAGTCCCAAGAAGTGAGCGCACCCTTCATCTTTTATAGGTTAAAGTCTCTTTTGTTCTTCAGTTCTTTCCCCCCTTACCTTTCTCTCCTTCCTGCCTACATGACTAGGCCTGGTTTTGCATTAAGTGAGAAACCATGGGCAGGGGGAGGGCCAAGGTGATTCAGGCAGGTAAGGGCCCAGGGGGCATTAATTAGCATCTCCTTGCTTGCAGTCCTTGATAAAGGCAGGTAAATTTGGTAATCAATGAGCTCCGGAGATCCTTGACATTCCATTCTTCCAGAGGCAGTCTCCAACTTCCAAAGGCAGATGTCTTCATGGCTTCATTTCCTCGAATTGACCCGATTTCCTATTTCTACACTAACTACCTGTCCTTAATTCTGGCTTCATTTCCCCCTTTAGCTATAGGAACTCCCAACTGATTTAAGGAAAAGGGGGCGTCGGTCATTCTGGCTGCTTCGAAGCTGAAAGGGGGCAGCGAGGGGCAAGCAGTTTGGAGTTCCTTTTTTAAAAATTGGGTCAATCGAGGTGTCCAAGGTAGAAGTCTGGTTGGGGAAGAGCAGGTTGTAAAGTCATCTGGGGGTGGGTGCTTCTATGATAGAAGAACAAAAAGACATGAGTACTGAAATGAGATTAGTACAAAGTAAATGTTGCAGCATCTGGAACATGCCACCGAGTATCATGAAAATGACAGAAGTCAATCTCTCACCAGGCGGGTGGACGAATTGAGAAATTGTTCTCATAACTAGACCTAGCAAAGGCTGGAAAGGACAAGGCCTTTATTTGGGAACTTTAACATTGTCCAGGTTATCAGGAATGTAAACACAACATTTAACTCTTAATGTCATAGATATCCCAAAAAATATGGTTAAGCTACTTAATGTCATCTGATTTTTGTAAAATATCCCTTTATTGGTATAACCTGTGTTTAGTAGAGAGCTCTATACTTCTGTTACTTAGGGCTAGATAATCATACGAGCAAACATAGATTAAGTCTACCTGTGTAGCTTAGGAAGGTCTGCAGGCCTTAAACTGACTAAAAACTTCTGACTCTGGCAGTTTCTCTTGATAGTTATCAGGCACATTTGCTGAAGAATCTTTCTTTTATTTGTAGCTTCCAGTCTTTATTCTAGTGGGCTAATACAAGTGTACATCTTAAGTTACATTTAATTATTATTTCTTTTAAATGCCCAAGAATGGCTATATTTTGGTTTTCACTGTTTTGCTGGGTGTCTAAGATCAAGCTGGTCAAATTGACCTGGTTCCTGTCTTGTTAAAGAGTCAGCTGATTTCCCACAGGGGCCACTCGTAGAGAACTTAAGAGCAGCTTCTTAGCTCCACCAGTGCCATTGGTTAGGCAGGGTCTCCTTGATGAGGTGACTTCCTTTGGAAGCATTAAGGGATGTCTCCCTTTTTCCATGACCCTCCTCTGCAGCAGATGCACTGAGTGATTTTTCATCCTCTAGTCTCAACAATCTCCTTGATCAGGAGGTTGTGTGACACAGAGTTGCAAAGCTCCTTAGAGAAGTTCTCTTGTTCGTGGGTTCAGGCTGACTGAGGACAAAAGATCCAAATACTGGCCTATCTTGCCTTCTGTATTTAATTCCAATCTCTAAGTTTGATCTTAATCATCCAGCAAGCCAGTTTCACCAGTCATAAAGTAAGAGTACTGGGCTTTAACTTTAATGTCCAAAACTTTACAGTTATTTACTCTTTTATCTAACTGGAGTCTGCAATAGTACTGGAAGTTACCACTATCTGTTCTATAGGTGATGGCTTATTATCACAAGTTACCTAGGTTGCGTGTTCTTGAAGCAGCTACTTCTGCAAAACATTAACAGGTAACAGTTTCACAAAATGAAATTAGCAAGAGTAAAAATATATTCTGCTTATATAATAGCTATCTTGAATTTTGACTGAGAACCACATTATTTTCCCTATTTGAGATCATAGTAATTTTACAACAAAAACCAATTTTTTGATTATAACTTTAAATAAGCTGAAGTCTGACTTATTTTGGAGTCACTCTAACATGCAGTAAGGTGGGAGGCAGAGCCTTATCTCAGGTAAGGCGTGACTCTTTGCAGATCTTAAGTGTTCTAATTCTGATGTTGATCTTTGCTTCTTCCTTAAATATCATTAAGTAGTCTACATATACTGTTTCCTGAGTTTATATAAACTTTATAATTAACACAATTTAACATTGTATCTTAAAACATGAATCAAAGAAAGGCTGAGAGAGCTTTTAACTCTCCTTTTGTGTGATAAAGTGGCAAAATACCTTCATGTTTCACAAAATTATCCTTTAAACAAGTCAGGCTCTAACTTTTATAACTACATTTATATTTGAAATTCTTTATCTTAGTGTAAAAAGTTACAAATTTTACGTATACCCTATTGATAGCAGGTCCTATAATAGAACATTAAATGATAAAAATAAATCCCCAATTAAAATTTACTCTTTATAAGTTTAAGATTACCATTACAGACAAGTTTAATCTGGAGAATAGCAGCTTGATAAATTCCCTGCTTTAAAAACTTGTATACCTGGAAAATAGGAACACATTTAATATACAACTAGAAACCATTTCACAATTACCTTGACACTTTTTTTCTTACCAAATTTAGTTTTTTAAGAAAAATGTAGACTCTGTAACACAGTACAATACTCTAACAGTTGTTTAACCATAATTGTATACACCCCAATTGGTTAGACTAATTGTTCTAAAGAATAAAACTTAATAGACACAAAGTTAAGAGTAAATTAGTGTTTCTAAGAAATCCTTGCCATTTTACCATGCCATTTTACCATATAGATTAAACTTTGGTATATATCAGAACATTAGTATTTCACCTTAGGAAAAACCTTAAATAGCTTTAGCTGTTTCACATACATACAACCAACTTAGTTTCACACAAACTTGTTGAAACTTGCCCTTTACTTACACAGACTTTCTTAGCACTTACTTAGACCCTCATGTATTTCATCACACAAGCACTTTCTAACCCAGAAACATTTCCTTTTCCCTTTTACTAAATATATTTCCATACCCAGACCTTTTTATTTTCTCTTTCCTATCTGTTGACCCCTTTTTGTTCACATTCTGAAACAACTCTTATGAAATTTCTGAACTTAGATAAATTACTCTATTTTAATAAGATTAAATATGTTGTTGTTTATAGTACTCTAATTGAAACACAGTTGAAACTTTTGGGACCCTTTGTATATAGAATTCCACTTGTTAGGACATAACTCTTAGTAACCTTGTTTTTAGTTTAGTGATGACACAAAGCAAGTTTAAACCCTTTTTATTTACCAACCTATGAAAACACCAATAATGTTTAAGTATGATATTCCATGGAATTTAAGGAGTTAAGAGTACTTGATGTTATTTAACAATTAGCATTTTAACTTTGCAAATTAACCAGATGTCTCTACAAACACATTTGAGTAATCCCATACATGTTAACTCTAATTCACTTATTCTGTAAAAACCAAGAAAACAGGCAAGTGTCCTGAACAGTATTTGCTGTCTCTTTCCTGTTGATGAAAAGTCCTAGAAACAATTGATATTAGACATTTTATTAACATCAATATTTTATTAGCTTGACCACCTAGAGACTTGTGAGTTATTTTCAAAGACATTTTACTATTATTGGTTTACCCAATTTGAATTGAACCTTTAAATCACGTGAATTAAAAGTATTTGGATCCATTTTTAAATTTTAATTTTAAGAGCGCTCAGTTTTGATACAGACAAAACATGACACCAGACAGCACGACATACAAATAACACAAAATCAAAGGCCTTGTAACTTTATAGGTGAATCTCCATTGCAATGTAACAGATGTTCAAGAACTCTAGTTGAATAAAAAATAGAACTGATCAAAAAGAAAAAAGTCATTAACCTTGGTATGCAGGATCAAAATTATGAGCTCAAAAACACAGCATTAGAGAAAAACAAAACAAAACAAGAATCCTAGAGAATGAGTTAGTAATGTGTAGCAGCCCAGAAGTTTAAAACGGACACCTTTTTTTTTCTTTTTTTTTTTCTTATCTTCAGGTTACCCCCCTTTCCTGCTGAGACTGCTGCAGCCTACATTCCAATGCAGGCTTCAGCAAGGCCAGGCAGAAGGGAGGGACTTAACCCTTTTTCTTCCTGGTTGAGAAATCAGGTTAGGTTTGAATGCAGAAAATCACAAAACATTATTTCTTACTACTTTTGAGAATGGAGCTGTTGAGCTCTCTGCCTAGGGGGATTGGGGTAAACAAATCTCTCAGGAACAAGGAGAAGGACTGTAAAGTACCCTGCAATGAGTATACCCAAGCCTAAGATCGAATTAACACAATGAAGAATTTAATAGAAGGCAAGAGTAAAGACCTTATAGTACAATACACAAACAGACAGACATGTAGCGCGCCGAATCAAAAATTGGCTAGCTGGTACTTTGTCAATAAAAACAATTTCCAATTGTATCAAAGAGTTGCCCAGGTGCAACACAATGCCCAAATGGGGCCAAGAGTTAACCAGATGCGACAAGTCACCAGAATGCAGCACAAAAGCTGCTCAGATGCAGCACAAAATCCAGATGAAAGACCCTTCTTTGGGCCAGCCTACATTGAAGGTTGGCCATTCAGAAGTGCAGAGGGTTACCCACTTCTTCTTTTTGACCTTGACCGACAAGTTGCTGGCACGGTTTCGGACGTCTTGCCAATGGTCGAGGGTGAGACTCAGGGGGGGTTACCATGGATTTCCCCATTTCAGTCTCGCTAGTGGAAAGGAAGTTAAGAAACAGGCACAAGAGAACAAAGACAAGACAACAGATTACAAATGCTGCACGTCTTCAGCACAAACCGAAAGTACCAAGTGGTGTCAGAGAGCATAAGTCCCTCCGGCCAAAAAACAAATCCCAAAGAATCGGGCACTAGGTCCCCTGGGACGTCTCCCAGGGTGGCAGGGGAGAAGTCTGAGTTCGTCAACTCCTTCTCGGGCTGCCCAAAGTACAAAGTGACCACGTATGATCAGACTAACGCTGCGCTCAAGAGACGTGGAAACAGACATGCAGAGATTCAAGAAATATGACAACACGACAACGAGCTCGAGCTGGCCAGCTTACCTCCCAGTAGTTCTTCCAGAAGTTCCTCAGGCAGGGATTTGGGGCAGCAAGAACACCAATCTCAGTGGGACCTCCAGATGAAAGACTCTCCGTTCCCCTATCCGAGGAAGATCACGCGAAGACACTGGCTACAAGTGCAAGAGGCTGTTTATTGATACACAGGCACCTGCGGGTGCTCAGCAAAACCTCAGCTGGAGCTTCGGAGAACTGGCACACCGGGCTTTGGGGAACAGGGTTTTTATAGGGTGAAGGGGCAGGTTTCACGCGCGTGGTAAGCAACAGGTTTCTTATTGGCTATTTTGAATCCAGCACATAGGTCACCTAAAGGGTAAGGTGGTTTTTCAAATTTTTGCTTGACATCTTCATGGTTCCTGCTTATCAGTGTAACGGCCTCCGAGCAGGGCATGCTGTTGAGAGCATGGTGGTATCTGTGCTGCTGTCTCAAGGACAAACAGGACTGTTGGGCCCCTGTGCTTACCAAGGTTGTTAAGAGATATTTGTCTGAGGAATGTGTGGTTGCCTGGAGACCTTATCCGTCAAGGATGGGAGCGGGGCTTAGCCCTGACTCAGGGTTCCAATCATGGAGCTGGGGCCTTTCATTACCATTATCTCTCTCCTCTCTTCTCCTCTCTGCCTCCTCACATACACATTTTCCCCAGGAGCTCTTTGAGGGTAATTTGTTGGTATCATGTTCCTTTGCCCCTAAAAACAGTTTGGATTTTCCTGTGCATGAAGGCATTCTTTTTTTTCTTTTAATTTTTTTTTTTTTGTGAGTGTGGTGTGTGTGGATGGACACAATACCTTTATTTGACTTATTTTTTTTTTTTTTTGCGATGCTGAGGATCAAACCCAATACCTCACACATGCTAGGCAAGTGCTTTTCACTGGACTACAACCCCAGCCCCAAAAACATTCTTTTTTTAAAACCCATAGTACCATAGTAGTATTTTCAAAAAATTACATTACTACAATAGTACTCTATAATCTGTAGTTCTTATTTAAATTTTAGTATCCAATTCTGTCCTTTGCAGACTTTTTTTTTTTTTTTTTTTTTTTTGGTGTGGAATCCATCTAAGAATGAACATGGCATTTGGTGGTGGTTGTTTCCCTTCACAGGGAACAGGTTCCCGGTTTTCTCTTTATGTAACATTGATGCTTTTGAAAAGTTTAAGACCATAGTTTATTAAAATGTCCCCCAGTTTTGGATATGTCTGCTGTATACCTCCTGATTAGTTTCCCATTAAACATTTTCAGGAAGAATAGGATATGACTGATGTGTGGGCTGCTCAGATGTATCAAGAGTTAAATTTTGTTGGTTTGTTCCTTGGTGATGTTAACTTGCATTATTTAGTTAATGTGTCTATTAGATTTCTCCACTTCAAGTTTTATAATTTTTATGTATATATATATATATATATATATATATATATATATATGTACACACAGACACACACACACACACACACACAAACATACACACATGTGGGGGTTGTACTAGAAATTGAACTCAGGGGTACTTAACCACTGAGCCACATCCCTAGCCCTATTGCATTTTATTTAGAGACAGGGTCTCACCAATGTGCTTAGTTCCTGCTTTTGCTGAGGCTGGCTTTCAACTTGGGATCCTCCTGCCTCAGATTCACCAGTCACTGGGATAACAGAACCCAAAGACAAAACTTACTTTTATAATTAGCATATAATTTGTGGTGATATATTTTTTCTTTTGAACTAGGAATTGAGCCTGGGGTTGCATTACCAGTGAACCACATCCTAGCTCTTTTTATTTCTCATTTTGAGACAGGGTCTCACTAAGTTACTTATGACCTTGTGAAATTGCAAAGGCTGGCCTTAAAATTGTGAGCCTCTTGTATCTCCTGAGTAACTGGTGTGTGCCACTGCTCTAGGCTGTTTGAAATATTTTAAGACATGAAATTGATTATTAGTAAATTGTTTGTCCTTTTTCTTTTTTTCTTTATTAGTATGCTTTTTAAATTTTGATCAGGCTAAATATAAGAGAAGATATCTGACTTCCCCAGGTTAGTCAGTAAAATAGTTTGTATATTTGCAATTTTTAACAAATTTAATTGAATTAAAAAATATTGTTTAGACATGTGTTGAGTGCTAGATATTTTGTGATACTAAGGTTTCTTTTTTCATTACCTCTGATAATGAACTAATAGTAGTAATGATAATTTGGGGGTGAATGTGTAAGTTGTTTTCAAAATTTAAATGTTTTGTTTTTATTTTTTAAGTACAACAGTAAGTCTACCATTGAAGATGCTAAGAGTTAACCACACTATGGTGGATAAAGAAAATTAATAGCTACTTTTGAGGCATAAACTGTTCTGAGTTGTTAGGATAGTAATTATTATACTGTAGGAGGAATTGATCAAATAAATATACCTTAAAAAATACATATACTATGGAATTGAATGGGTTGTAAATTCTTATACTCTGCAGCTAACATAGTTGTGGTAATTTGAATTAAACATTAGCCTAATGATTTGTTCAAAATTTTAAATGATATCTTCATAAGTGTCATTGTGATACTTTTGGAGTGTTGCATCAGAAATAATTGTATCTTTAAAAGTTTGTCAGATTGTTTATTTCTTTTTTCCCTGAGCTTTTGAATTTTTGTGAAATGGAAATTATTGTTTGCTTTGGTGCACTATATCAGCTAATTGTGTCAGTAAATCTTTTCTTTAAACTGAAGTCAGTTGATTTTGCATAATACTCTTCTGAAACATTCTTTCAGTATGAAAAAGAACTCCAGATATAAGTTAATACTCTAGCTTTTTAAAAAATAAAAAATTATATTTTACTTTGAAAATTTTCCCATAAAACTTCCACTCTTTAACAAACAAACAAAACTCAATGAAAAATGTAGCTTGTTAAAGTTTGGATGTGGGATAATCCTTAAAGGCTTTAAGTGTTGGAGGTTTGGTTCTCCTCAACTGTGGAAACTTTAGGAGGCAGGGTCTAGTTGGACAAGGTGGGTCACTGAAAGTATACCCTTGTAGGACTTGTTTTGTCCCTATATCTTTTCTTTTGCTCTCTCTGATTCCCAGCTGCCATGAAATGAGCAGGTCTGCTCTGCCATATGCTCTCCACCAGGATGATCTGCCTTGCCATTGATCCATAGCAATGGGTCCAAGTGACCAGTGTATAAAACCATGAGCCAAGATAAATAATTACACCTCCCAATTTTGTCAGAGAGGTGGAAAGATAACTAAAACATAACCAATTAAGTTTCTGTAGGGATGAAAATGACTGTTAGCAAATGATTCATGCATTTAAAAAAATCTAACTTTTTTTTTGTCACTGAAGTTTTCTTTTCATTCACTGGATTTAGATGTTAGTCAACAGTATATTAAAACAAATAATCTAGGCCCCAGGAAGTATCACATTAACTGGAAAGAAGGCTAGATTCTGAATATTTCTGCACTTTGAATTTCCAGTTTACCTCCTGGTTGTGTTAATTGGAACAAAAATTACATCAATTCTGTAATATTTAGCTTCCTGGTCTGTAGAACAGGGTTGAAAACACCTACTCTTTTTACCTTACAGAGTTGTTGGCAGGATCAAATATGGATATTATTCCACTATTATGAAAAAAATTGTAATCAGTAAAGGGCTGTCATTAAATATAAGATCTGATGCCAATATAAAATACTTGTTTTTACATACATCTAAAATTATAATGACTTTATCATCCATTTTCCTACAAGTGACATTATTTCATCTTTCTTTATGGATGAATAATACTCTATCATATGTGTTTACATTTTCTTCATCCATCTGCTGATGGTCTCCTGGACCAATTCCATAACATGGCTATTGTTAGTAGTGCCAGAATAAATAGGTATATAGGTTTTTATTATACTTTGCTGACTTTGATGTATCCTGATAAAGCTGGATTATATGATAGTTCTATTTTTAGTTTTTTATGGAACCTCCATAATATTTTCCATAATGGTTTATCTCTTCACTCTTTTGATGATTTCTTTGCTGGGCCGAAACTTTTCAAGATGATGTAGCATCAGTTGTCAATTTTTGCTATTATTTCCTGAGTTATTGGAGTCCTGTTCATGAAATCATTGTGTGTGTACCTATGTCTTAAAAGGTTTCCATGTTTTCCTCTAGATTTAAAGTATGGGTCATGCATTAAGGTCTTTGATAAATTTTGAATTTATTTTTGTATAGGATGAGAGAGAGAGAAAGACATGTAATTTCAGTCTTCATTGGGTGTAAGTTCCGTTCTTCCAGTATCATTGCTAAAGATGCTGCTTTTTCAACATGTTTTTGACTGTTTCGTTGATAATCAGTTGACAGCAACTGCATGGGTTTGGTGCTGCGTTCTCTATTTGATTCACTTGTTCTACATGTCTGTTGTTATGCCAATACCATTGCTGTTACTAAGGCACAAGAGTACCTTTCAAAATTGCATATTATGATACTCCAACAATATTCTCTTTTGCTCAGAATGGCTTTGGCAATTCAAGATCGTTTATCCTCCAATCCGTATTTTGTCTTTTTTTTAAGTTTTGTGAAGAATGTCATATTTATTTTAATGGGGATTGCATTGCATTGAAACTCTAGTTACTTTTGGTATTATGGCCATTTCTCCCAACCCATGAACATGGGAGGTCTTTCTATCTTCTAGTGTCTCCTTCAATTTTTTTCAAGTGTTATATAATTTTTATTATAGAGGATCTTTTACTTCCTAGGTTTTTATTCTACTACGTTCACGAATTTATCAGTTCTATAAGACTTTTGGTGAAGTCATTTGGATTTTCTAAGTTGAAAATAGAATCATATATAAACAGACATAATTTGAATTTCTTTCCATTTTTCTTGCTGTACTTCTTTGGCTAAAGTTTTTAGTTCTCAGTGAGGTATGGTGGCACAAGTCTGTAATTCCAGCAACTCAGGAAACTAAAGCAGGAGAATAACAAGTTTGAAGTCAGATGCAGCAACTTAGTGAGACCCTGGCTCAAATAAAATTTAAAAAGGCCTGGAGATGTGACTCAGTAGTAAAGCAACCCTGGTTTCAATCCTTGTTATCCTTTTAAAATATATAATATATATGTATATATGTAATTATGCATAATATAATTATATATCAAATAACACTGCATTTTATATGTACACGTTATATGATATATAACAATTATATATATAAGTGTATATATATATATATATATATATATATATATATATATATATATAAAACATTTTTTATATCACTGGAGACTTAGTTTAGTGGTAAAATACCTTTGAGTTCTGCCTCCAGTACTGCAAAACATAAAAATAAACTTTCCAGTTCTCTATTGAATAAAAGTGGTACAGTGGACATCCTTGTCTCTTTACAATTTTTTTTTTTTTTTGTGGTACAGGGGATTGAACTCATGGCCTTGTGCTTGCGAGGCAAGCAATCTACCAGTTGAGCTATGTCCCCAGCTCAACTCATTACTAATTTTAGAGGAAATGCTTTAAATTTGTCCCCATTCAGAATGATGATGGCAATGGGATTGTGATATATAGCCCTTATTATTTTAAAGTATGGTCATCATTTATTGAGGGTTTTTATCATGAAGTAATGTTGAATTTTATGGAAGACTTTTTCTGATTCTGTTGAATTGATCATATGACTTTAAAATTTTATTTCTTTATTTATTGGTACTAAGTATTGAAGCTAGGCATGCTTTACCACATCCACAGTACTTTTTATTTTTTATTCTAAGACACAGTCTTGCTAAGTTGCTGACTCGTACCTCTCAGGCACAAGCCCTCTGAAATGATGTCCAGGATCTTTATAGCAGGCTCTAAGAAAATGAATGTGATGGATGAAACAAGTGTTGACAATGATGTGAGAAGCACAGTTTTGCAGTACATAATACCATTTTGACCCATGCCTCATGCTGCAAGATCAGAATTGTACAAAGTTTAAAAGCTGAGTATTGAAAAATGGAAGTGCTATGGACTTTTCTGTAGGGCAAGAACTGCAGAAACCTGTTGGAAATCATAAGATAAATTCAGTGAACACATACTAAATTATTTTTTCATTGCTAATGGTCTGCCAAAATAAACCAATGGACATGAATGCCTTTGCAAATTCATGGCTCCCTCCTGTTGTTTGCATTGATTAAAATTATGCTGATTTTGGTTGTCCAACACATGACCAATGAGGAAAGACTTTTCTTCTACCATACCAGAAGCACCAAAACACCAAAATTTACACAAGTATAGAATTGGAAAGCCAACTCTAAGTGATAGCTATCAAAGTAAATAGTTCTCCTCATCAGAATTTAAAACATAATAAATCCCTACTAAAATGGAAAAATGTAGACCTGATATGGCTGAAACCTGAATTTAAAAAACAGAAAATTTTAAAGAAAAACTAAAGTTGTTATGATAGTTATTGTCCAGGGACAACAGATTCTAAAACATTCATAAAATACAAAATATTTTTTTCTTTTCAATGGTTATATGCACCACAAAAATGCTGCATGCCTAATATCCCTGATTTCCTTCTTTAAATGTGAACTTTCCAAATAGATGTTTTTGAGTAATGCATACTCTTGAAAAACCCATCCAAAATTTATGCAAAACTATGGGAAAGATGGGAACACTGTCTCCTAATCCGAATTCTACACAGCATGGCTTCAGAATATCCATCAAAATGCATTCTACTGTCATGTACAACTAATTTTAAATAATAATAACAAATATACTAAAAAATAGCAAAAACACTATAAAAATGCTTCATTAGAGTTGTGACTGGACCTACAATAAAACAGAAAAGCAGTTTTTAAATATCCATCATGACTCCTGAGTGACATCAGAAGAAACTAAGATTTTTATTCAGCACAGACTCATTCAATTTCTTTAAGGAAAATAATATATTCCCAAAGCAAAGTAAAACACAGTGAGAAAACATAGTGCCAAAAACAGCTCTCTTTTGTCATCAACTCTAGGTTTCCCAGCTAACCTTTAGGTTGACTGCCGGGGTCCAGCCCTAGCAGGAGTCCATGGGTTCCACACCGGTAAACGGGGCGCGGGGAGACAGCGTCGGCGATGGATGGAGAATGAAAGACACAGACTCTAGTTCTGGTGCAATCAATCCCACTTTATTCTGGGGAGGGCTGGGTTTATATACAGTTTTCTTCAGGCTATAATGGCAGTCTTGTGGTTAATATTAAAGAAGTTTTCAAAGCACAGGCAGAAATTGTTTTTAACAAGGAACAGAAAATTATGAGAAAACAGTAACCTTACAGATTATCCTTACCTATTCACAATTGTTTTAAAAATATCAAACTATTATTATCTAAACTCTATGTGACCTAAAACTATTCTTAATATTCTCGTGGTTAAAACAATAGACAAGTAATCTCATGTGACTATCTCTACTAGGTCCATCTGGTTAATATCTGAATTGTTGAGTTAAGGGGTACAGGAGGGCAGCGGTCTCAATTGTAATTGTGTACCAACGTTTATTATAGGGGTGACATATTCTTTGTAGGAAGGAAGGAATGTTATGAAACCTTATTCTCTTACCTCACCATCACACATGAACAAAACCATCGTTAAGATTTAACCAGCCTGTTGGAGACAAAGGCAGATCTACAACTATTTTCTCCAGAGGCTTTCAGGGACTCATTGCACGGTTGCAAAATTATTTTTAATTTTGTTAATGGTAAAGACCCATTGTTTTTCAGATTGTAGGTAATATTTTCTAGAATTTTTGTTGTATTCCCTTCATCCCCTTAAGCAATCCGTTCAGACTGAAATGAGTAATATATTATCAGAAAAACACAGCAGAGAAAACACCATGCTCCGGAGCAAAACATCCGGCAATTCCTTTTAGGATGAGCCTTTGCAATCATCCTCCAGAGGATCTTTGTCAAGCACTGGATGGAATTCCGGATGCCCCCGCAGCTCCCCCTTTCTTATTTTGTAAAGTGAAGAGGCCTTCTTGAATTTTTATTTTCTTGACTAGTCTGAGGATTACTCGGAGGACGACTGGAAGACAAAAAAATTAAAATTAAAATACATACTCCAATCAAGCCATATTGTAATACTGTATTTAGGAATGTACTATTAAATATAGTTGTTTTTATATTATGAAACATTTGGGAGGCCAAATTATCTGCTGGAACAACCGAGAGATGAGCCTGACTCAACATTCTTATTTGTAGTTGTAAAGCATTGATATCTGGTGCTATATTAGTATTATTCCAAACTCCTCTAAGGTGAGTTTTAACTTGTTCCCAATTAGTATTATTATCAACCATTAAAGGAGTAATACAAATCCATTTATAATTAGCATGACATCTAGTGGTCATTCTAGTTTGAATATTTTGAATCTCATTTCCCATAAAGAGAATAGCTTCTTTAAGGGCATTAATTCTAGTTTCTAATTTTTTATCAATTTGTTCTTGTGCCGCTAAAGCCACAGAGACATTATGAGATAAATCATTTACATGTGAAGCGGTATGAATTTCCTGTACAAGCGCTGTGGTCGAGAGAGCTAAGGAAGTGATTATACTGATTAAAGCTGTTATTCCTAAAATCAAAGCTGCAACAAATCTTTTTGGTCTTAAAAGTTCATTAACTGTTTTTAAAATTTCAACACCTGGATCATCATACCAAGATTCTGTAAGATTGACTGGCAATATAACATAATTAGGCTGATGTACAATTAAAAACACCTTTAAATCTTTAGACATGGTTGAATTAATACAATTAGTAAGAACACAATCATGACAATAAATGTTATAAGCTTCCTTATTTTTAGTGATATTGAAATTATTTATGGTAGACATGAGAATAGCATGAGGAGCATTTATACAAGCACGTACTGCAAAGTCATTGGGTTTACTTAACTTAGGTCTTTGTAGTAATACTACATTAGTAGCTGCTAATAGTTTATACAAGTCAGGAAAGTAAGAGAATTTACCATTTATAAGGTCACTCCGATAGATGGGTGTTACCCATCCAGGAGTAAACCATCTATGAATAGGCTCATTGGTATGAAAAGGGTTAAAATTAAAATGTACTGTTTTATTTCGTCTTATCTTTAACCAAAGTTTATAATCAAAATCAGGAGAAGACACAGAATAATCTGTAATATTAGTAGCAGAGCCTTGTGGCTTAAACTGTAGTGCAGTATGATGAAAACCACATTCAAACCATTTTGGGAAATCTGTTTCTAAATTGAGTAGATTCCAAGAGCTGTCTTTACGACTGTTAAAGTCGTCACACAGTTTAAAAGGAGGCGGTAAAGCCACTGAAATATTTGTATCATTATAATTAGCATATACAAGTAAGGTTATCTCTAGGGACCATACATCTCTTTCATTGTCTTCTTCTCCTGGAGAATCAGTAATGTAAGTCCTATAACTTAAAGGGAGACATCCCAATGGCACATGTAGATTATCTGTACTAAAGCACATTGGTGTCTCTTCAGTAATTCCATGAAATGTAATTGTAAATGCTATTTTATGTGGTATTAAAGAATCTGAAATCCCTCCAAGTAGTTGAGGCTCATTAGTAAATACTTTAATATTAGATCTGCTCCAAGTAGTTGGATGCAGTAAGGGAGGATTTGGAAAATAGGTCCAGTAAGCTTTCCCCTCATTATCATAAGCATGAATAGGCAGTACCTGAGTCAAAATGAGAGCAATCAATGCAAAAAACAAAGCCTCTGGGGTTTTAGGTTTTCCGGAGCTGTTCACCGTGTGTTCAGCAGCGGCAGTCAGGCGTTTCACTTGTCCCCAAGTCGGCAGGTCTGAGTAGCGCGTTGCGGATGATTGTGCAAGATGCAACTTTTTCATCTTAAATAATAGCCCGTTTTTGTCCCTCTGATTGGGTTGGTAAGGGATCCAATACTTTTTGTTCTTCCTCCTTCGAATAGGGCTCATTGTAGTGACGTATTAATCTGTCTGGAATCCACAAAGGTGTTTCTGCATCCTGTGGAAATACACAAGCATAGCCTCGACCGGAGGTTAGCAAGACATCAGGTCCTCTCCATTTACCAGATAATAAATCTTTCCATTTTACTAAACTTTGTTTTGACCTTTTACTTTCCCAATATCTCATCATTGCAGTATTTCCCTCTTTGTCAGTATTTAGATGATTTAAAACAAATAAAGCACATTGTAAAATATGATGTGGGGAAGAGTATTTAAACTCTCCCTCTTTTAGCTTATTTATTTGTATTTTTAATCTTTGATGGCTCCTTTCTACTATTGCTTGTCCTTGTGGGTTATAAGGAATTCCTGTAGAATGAGAAGTATTAAACCTGGAACAGAAATCTTTAAATGTTTTTGATGTATAAGCAGGAACATTATCAGTTTTTAATTTTTTAGGCATTCCTAAAACAGAAAAACAAAGGAATAAATGTTGAATCACATCCTTGTAGGCTTCCCCAGTTCTGGCTGAGGCCACAATAACATGAGAAAAGGTATCGACTGTAACATGAATATAAGACAATTTTCCAAATTCTGATATATGAGTTACATCCATTTGCCATAAGACATTAGGTAAAAGTCCTCGAGGATTAACTCCCATCTGTGGAGAAGGAATAAATGTAGGACAAATATGACAATTTTTAACAATAGTTCTGGCTTCTTCTCTAGAAATATGAAATTGTTTTTGTAAGGCAGATGAATTTTGATGATGATTTTTGTGTGATATAATAGCTTCTTCTATAGCTGTTAAAATAAAATTTTTAGTTAAGTGATCAGCATGGGTATTCCCCTGAGCAAGGGGACCAGGTAATCCAGAATGTCCCCAAATATGACCTATAAAGAAATGTGAAGTTCTGTTATGAATTAGATATTGAAGTTCTTGTAGCCTATGTATAATTTTAGATGAAAAGGAGAGCGTTGTTGTTTCTATGGTTGGAAACAGTTTAACAATGTATAGTGAGTCTGTGTACAAGGTAAAGGATTGAGCAATAGTCCTGAAAGCATAGATGACTGCTTCTAATTCAGCTGTTTGTGCAGAAGTTTCTTGTGTCCATAGAACTGTGGGTTGAGAATTAATTATTGTAACTGCTTTTTCATTTGATGACCCATCTGTAAATATTAACATAGCATTGTTAATTGGAGTTGAGGAGCACCATTTAGGAAATATTATTTCTGTTTGAAATAAAAAATGTAGTAAAGGATTATTGGGCAAGTGAAAAGAAATTTTTCCTGTAAAATTTAGAAATGCAATAACCCATTGATCATCAATTTGTAATAATTGATCAAATTGTTCTCTTGTGTAAGGAATAATTATTTCATGCATTTCACAAGCAAACAATTCTTTACTTCTAAATCTGGCCTTTAATACCAAAGAAGCTACCATAGTAGGATAAGACATTAATATTTTCTTTCCTGATACTGGTAAGTGTATCCATTCAAGTGGATCATTTTGCCATAAACAACCTGTTGGAGTATGTTTCATTTTTAGCACAATAAAAACCCAAGGCAAGTTATAATTAACTTGTTGCAAGTAATGTTTTAATTGCAGTTTCAACAACTTGTAAGGCTTGTTCTCCTTCTTTAGTTAATATTCTACTTGAGTTAGGATCTGAATCACCCTTTAATATTTCAAACAAAGGTTTTAAATCATTAGTTGAGAGTTTTAAATAAGGTCTAATCCAATTTATATCTCCCAATAATTTTTGAAAATCATTTAATGTTAATAGTTTGTCTTTTCGAATTTGTAACTTTTGAGAGCTGACACAATCTGTTTTTATAGTTCTTCCTAGATAATTATAAGGAGGTTCCTGTTGAATTTTATCAGGAGCCACTATCAGACCCCACCTCTGTAAATCTTTAATCAAATCCTGTAATATTATTTGTAACAAATGGCTTTGAGAATGTGCAATCAATATATCATCCATATAGTGAATCATATAGCAGTCTGGATACTTTTGTCTACAATTAATTAAAGCTTGATCTACAAATTTTTGACATAATGTAGGACTATTTTTCATTCCTTGAGGTAATACTTTCCATTGAAATCTTTGATAAAGCCTTTGTAAGTTAGGCGATGGTAAGCTAAAAGCAAAACGCCGTCTATCTAGTTTAGCTAAAGGGATAGTAAAGAAGCAATCTTGTAAATCAATGACTAATATGATAGCCTTTAGGGACAGCCACAGGAGAAGGACATTCTCCACTAGCTGCAGAGTATAAGGGGAAGTAGGTCCTAAATCTTTTACAGCTGCTTTTAGTTTTTTTTTTTTTTTTTTTTTTTTTTTTTTTTAACATTTTAAAAGAGAGAGAGGCTCCCAATGAGGCTCTCCTCCCTCATCTATAGCCCATACTACAGGGCAACAAATACTAACATCTCCCTGTTTTTGTGCCTCACTAACAGCACCTAGAAATCCTACCTTTTGGACTTTCCTTTTTATTTTATCTGGGGGTTTAGGAAGGGCCGGCACAACAGGAGCTACCAAAGGTGGATCCTCATTATGATATCTGAAAGCGGCTTCTTCCAAATCCTCCTCATCAGACGGGGAGAGCTGATCAGGTAGACCTTTCTCCTTTTTCCCGTCTTCATCATCATCTGATTCACTTTCACTTTCACTCGGAGTTTCCTCTGTATATTTTTTAACCGAGGCTGTCAGCAAAGTCTCCTTTGCTGACGTTTTGTCTGGTGATCTTACCCTTTTACTTAGCTGCTCACTTTCATGTCTAGGGTCTAAACAGTCCCTAAAAAGATTCCACAATGCAAAAGCATCCGCGGGGACTCTTTCATTGCCATATAATCTATGATATGCATGCATAGCATCGCCTACCTTTTTCCAGGTTTTAACATCTAAGTTTCCCTGTTCAGGCAACCAAGAGGCACATTCTTGCACAAAATGAAAAAATCTTTTTAATTGAGCTGTTCCTACATGCATTCCTCTTTTAGTTAATAAGTGCTTAGCAATATCAATAAATAATGCTCTTTCTTTGCTTTCACTACCTCCCATGGTAGCTGTTCTTTCTATCCCTGCCTATCCTTTCTCGGCCTTCTCTACCGAGGGGTCCGCGGCACCCCAGGCAGGATCCTAGCTGTCTCGAAAAGGAAAGAAATTAATAATAAATGGGGGGTTTACCAGAGTGCCCCACGTTGGGCGCCACTTGCCGGGGTCCAGCCCTAGCAGGAGTCCATGGGTTCCACACCGGTAAACGGGGCGCGGGGAGACAGCGTCGGCGATGGATGGAGAATGAAAGACACAGACTCTAGTTCTGGTGCAATCAATCCCACTTTATTCTGGGGAGGGCTGGGTTTATATACAGTTTTCTTCAGGCTATAATGGCAGTCTTGTGGTTAATATTAAAGAAGTTTTCAAAGCACAGGCAGAAATTGTTTTTAACAAGGAACAGAAAATTATGAGAAAACAGTAACCTTACAGATTATCCTTACCTATTCACAATTGTTTTAAAAATATCAAACTATTATTATCTAAACTCTATGTGACCTAAAACTATTCTTAATATTCTCGTGGTTAAAACAATAGACAAGTAATCTCATGTGACTATCTCTACTAGGTCCATCTGGTTAATATCTGAATTGTTGAGTTAAGGGGTACAGGAGGGCAGCGGTCTCAATTGTAATTGTGTACCAACGTTTATTATAGGGGTGACATATTCTTTGTAGGAAGGAAGGAATGTTATGAAACCTTATTCTCTTACCTCACCATCACACATGAACAAAACCATCGTTAAGATTTAACCAGCCTGTTGGAGACAAAGGCAGATCTACAACTATTTTCTCCAGAGGCTTTCAGGGACTCATTGCACGGTTGCAAAATTATTTTTAATTTTGTTAATGGTAAAGACCCATTGTTTTTCAGATTGTAGGTAATATTTTCTAGAATTTTTGTTGTATTCCCTTCATCCCCTTAAGCAATCCGTTCAGACTGAAATGAGTAATATATTATCAGAAAAACACAGCAGAGAAAACACCATGCTCCGGAGCAAAACATCCGGCAATTCCTTTTAGGATGAGCCTTTGCAATCATCCTCCAGAGGATCTTTGTCAAGCACTGGATGGAATTCCGGATGCCCCCGCAGCTCCCCCTTTCTTATTTTGTAAAGTGAAGAGGCCTTCTTGAATTTTTATTTTCTTGACTAGTCTGAGGATTACTCGGAGGACGACTGGAAGACAAAAAAATTAAAATTAAAATACATACTCCAATCAAGCCATATTGTAATACTGTATTTAGGAATGTACTATTAAATATAGTTGTTTTTATATTATGAAACATTTGGGAGGCCAAATTATCTGCTGGAACAACCGAGAGATGAGCCTGACTCAACATTCTTATTTGTAGTTGTAAAGCATTGATATCTGGTGCTATATTAGTATTATTCCAAACTCCTCTAAGGTGAGTTTTAACTTGTTCCCAATTAGTATTATTATCAACCATTAAAGGAGTAATACAAATCCATTTATAATTAGCATGACATCTAGTGGTCATTCTAGTTTGAATATTTTGAATCTCATTTCCCATAAAGAGAATAGCTTCTTTAAGGGCATTAATTCTAGTTTCTAATTTTTTATCAATTTGTTCTTGTGCCGCTAAAGCCACAGAGACATTATGAGATAAATCATTTACATGTGAAGCGGTATGAATTTCCTGTACAAGCGCTGTGGTCGAGAGAGCTAAGGAAGTGATTATACTGATTAAAGCTGTTATTCCTAAAATCAAAGCTGCAACAAATCTTTTTGGTCTTAAAAGTTCATTAACTGTTTTTAAAATTTCAACACCTGGATCATCATACCAAGATTCTGTAAGATTGACTGGCAATATAACATAATTAGGCTGATGTACAATTAAAAACACCTTTAAATCTTTAGACATGGTTGAATTAATACAATTAGTAAGAACACAATCATGACAATAAATGTTATAAGCTTCCTTATTTTTAGTGATATTGAAATTATTTATGGTAGACATGAGAATAGCATGAGGAGCATTTATACAAGCACGTACTGCAAAGTCATTGGGTTTACTTAACTTAGGTCTTTGTAGTAATACTACATTAGTAGCTGCTAATAGTTTATACAAGTCAGGAAAGTAAGAGAATTTACCATTTATAAGGTCACTCCGATAGATGGGTGTTACCCATCCAGGAGTAAACCATCTATGAATAGGCTCATTGGTATGAAAAGGGTTAAAATTAAAATGTACTGTTTTATTTCGTCTTATCTTTAACCAAAGTTTATAATCAAAATCAGGAGAAGACACAGAATAATCTGTAATATTAGTAGCAGAGCCTTGTGGCTTAAACTGTAGTGCAGTATGATGAAAACCACATTCAAACCATTTTGGGAAATCTGTTTCTAAATTGAGTAGATTCCAAGAGCTGTCTTTACGACTGTTAAAGTCGTCACACAGTTTAAAAGGAGGCGGTAAAGCCACTGAAATATTTGTATCATTATAATTAGCATATACAAGTAAGGTTATCTCTAGGGACCATACATCTCTTTCATTGTCTTCTTCTCCTGGAGAATCAGTAATGTAAGTCCTATAACTTAAAGGGAGACATCCCAATGGCACATGTAGATTATCTGTACTAAAGCACATTGGTGTCTCTTCAGTAATTCCATGAAATGTAATTGTAAATGCTATTTTATGTGGTATTAAAGAATCTGAAATCCCTCCAAGTAGTTGAGGCTCATTAGTAAATACTTTAATATTAGATCTGCTCCAAGTAGTTGGATGCAGTAAGGGAGGATTTGGAAAATAGGTCCAGTAAGCTTTCCCCTCATTATCATAAGCATGAATAGGCAGTACCTGAGTCAAAATGAGAGCAATCAATGCAAAAAACAAAGCCTCTGGGGTTTTAGGTTTTCCGGAGCTGTTCACCGTGTGTTCAGCAGCGGCAGTCAGGCGTTTCACTTGTCCCCAAGTCGGCAGGTCTGAGTAGCGCGTTGCGGATGATTGTGCAAGATGCAACTTTTTCATCTTAAATAATAGCCCGTTTTTGTCCCTCTGATTGGGTTGGTAAGGGATCCAATACTTTTTGTTCTTCCTCCTTCGAATAGGGCTCATTGTAGTGACGTATTAATCTGTCTGGAATCCACAAAGGTGTTTCTGCATCCTGTGGAAATACACAAGCATAGCCTCGACCGGAGGTTAGCAAGACATCAGGTCCTCTCCATTTACCAGATAATAAATCTTTCCATTTTACTAAACTTTGTTTTGACCTTTTACTTTCCCAATATCTCATCATTGCAGTATTTCCCTCTTTGTCAGTATTTAGATGATTTAAAACAAATAAAGCACATTGTAAAATATGATGTGGGGAAGAGTATTTAAACTCTCCCTCTTTTAGCTTATTTATTTGTATTTTTAATCTTTGATGGCTCCTTTCTACTATTGCTTGTCCTTGTGGGTTATAAGGAATTCCTGTAGAATGAGAAGTATTAAACCTGGAACAGAAATCTTTAAATGTTTTTGATGTATAAGCAGGAACATTATCAGTTTTTAATTTTTTAGGCATTCCTAAAACAGAAAAACAAAGGAATAAATGTTGAATCACATCCTTGTAGGCTTCCCCAGTTCTGGCTGAGGCCACAATAACATGAGAAAAGGTATCGACTGTAACATGAATATAAGACAATTTTCCAAATTCTGATATATGAGTTACATCCATTTGCCATAAGACATTAGGTAAAAGTCCTCGAGGATTAACTCCCATCTGTGGAGAAGGAATAAATGTAGGACAAATATGACAATTTTTAACAATAGTTCTGGCTTCTTCTCTAGAAATATGAAATTGTTTTTGTAAGGCAGATGAATTTTGATGATGATTTTTGTGTGATATAATAGCTTCTTCTATAGCTGTTAAAATAAAATTTTTAGTTAAGTGATCAGCATGGGTATTCCCCTGAGCAAGGGGACCAGGTAATCCAGAATGTCCCCAAATATGACCTATAAAGAAATGTGAAGTTCTGTTATGAATTAGATATTGAAGTTCTTGTAGCCTATGTATAATTTTAGATGAAAAGGAGAGCGTTGTTGTTTCTATGGTTGGAAACAGTTTAACAATGTATAGTGAGTCTGTGTACAAGGTAAAGGATTGAGCAATAGTCCTGAAAGCATAGATGACTGCTTCTAATTCAGCTGTTTGTGCAGAAGTTTCTTGTGTCCATAGAACTGTGGGTTGAGAATTAATTATTGTAACTGCTTTTTCATTTGATGACCCATCTGTAAATATTAACATAGCATTGTTAATTGGAGTTGAGGAGCACCATTTAGGAAATATTATTTCTGTTTGAAATAAAAAATGTAGTAAAGGATTATTGGGCAAGTGAAAAGAAATTTTTCCTGTAAAATTTAGAAATGCAATAACCCATTGATCATCAATTTGTAATAATTGATCAAATTGTTCTCTTGTGTAAGGAATAATTATTTCATGCATTTCACAAGCAAACAATTCTTTACTTCTAAATCTGGCCTTTAATACCAAAGAAGCTACCATAGTAGGATAAGACATTAATATTTTCTTTCCTGATACTGGTAAGTGTATCCATTCAAGTGGATCATTTTGCCATAAACAACCTGTTGGAGTATGTTTCATTTTTAGCACAATAAAAACCCAAGGCAAGTTATAATTAACTTGTTGCAAGTAATGTTTTAATTGCAGTTTCAACAACTTGTAAGGCTTGTTCTCCTTCTTTAGTTAATATTCTACTTGAGTTAGGATCTGAATCACCCTTTAATATTTCAAACAAAGGTTTTAAATCATTAGTTGAGAGTTTTAAATAAGGTCTAATCCAATTTATATCTCCCAATAATTTTTGAAAATCATTTAATGTTAATAGTTTGTCTTTTCGAATTTGTAACTTTTGAGAGCTGACACAATCTGTTTTTATAGTTCTTCCTAGATAATTATAAGGAGGTTCCTGTTGAATTTTATCAGGAGCCACTATCAGACCCCACCTCTGTAAATCTTTAATCAAATCCTGTAATATTATTTGTAACAAATGGCTTTGAGAATGTGCAATCAATATATCATCCATATAGTGAATCATATAGCAGTCTGGATACTTTTGTCTACAATTAATTAAAGCTTGATCTACAAATTTTTGACATAATGTAGGACTATTTTTCATTCCTTGAGGTAATACTTTCCATTGAAATCTTTGATAAAGCCTTTGTAAGTTAGGCGATGGTAAGCTAAAAGCAAAACGCCGTCTATCTAGTTTAGCTAAAGGGATAGTAAAGAAGCAATCTTGTAAATCAATGACTAATATGATAGCCTTTAGGGACAGCCACAGGAGAAGGACATTCTCCACTAGCTGCAGAGTATAAGGGGAAGTAGGTCCTAAATCTTTTACAGCTGCTTTTAGTTTTTTTTTTTTTTTTTTTTTTTTTTTTTTTAACATTTTAAAAGAGAGAGAGGCTCCCAATGAGGCTCTCCTCCCTCATCTATAGCCCATACTACAGGGCAACAAATACTAACATCTCCCTGTTTTTGTGCCTCACTAACAGCACCTAGAAATCCTACCTTTTGGACTTTCCTTTTTATTTTATCTGGGGGTTTAGGAAGGGCCGGCACAACAGGAGCTACCAAAGGTGGATCCTCATTATGATATCTGAAAGCGGCTTCTTCCAAATCCTCCTCATCAGACGGGGAGAGCTGATCAGGTAGACCTTTCTCCTTTTTCCCGTCTTCATCATCATCTGATTCACTTTCACTTTCACTCGGAGTTTCCTCTGTATATTTTTTAACCGAGGCTGTCAGCAAAGTCTCCTTTGCTGACGTTTTGTCTGGTGATCTTACCCTTTTACTTAGCTGCTCACTTTCATGTCTAGGGTCTAAACAGTCCCTAAAAAGATTCCACAATGCAAAAGCATCCGCGGGGACTCTTTCATTGCCATATAATCTATGATATGCATGCATAGCATCGCCTACCTTTTTCCAGGTTTTAACATCTAAGTTTCCCTGTTCAGGCAACCAAGAGGCACATTCTTGCACAAAATGAAAAAATCTTTTTAATTGAGCTGTTCCTACATGCATTCCTCTTTTAGTTAATAAGTGCTTAGCAATATCAATAAATAATGCTCTTTCTTTGCTTTCACTACCTCCCATGGTAGCTGTTCTTTCTATCCCTGCCTATCCTTTCTCGGCCTTCTCTACCGAGGGGTCCGCGGCACCCCAGGCAGGATCCTAGCTGTCTCGAAAAGGAAAGAAATTAATAATAAATGGGGGGTTTACCAGAGTGCCCCACGTTGGGCGCCACTTGCCGGGGTCCAGCCCTAGCAGGAGTCCATGGGTTCCACACCGGTAAACGGGGCGCGGGGAGACAGCGTCGGCGATGGATGGAGAATGAAAGACACAGACTCTAGTTCTGGTGCAATCAATCCCACTTTATTCTGGGGAGGGCTGGGTTTATATACAGTTTTCTTCAGGCTATAATGGCAGTCTTGTGGTTAATATTAAAGAAGTTTTCAAAGCACAGGCAGAAATTGTTTTTAACAAGGAACAGAAAATTATGAGAAAACAGTAACCTTACAGATTATCCTTACCTATTCACAATTGTTTTAAAAATATCAAACTATTATTATCTAAACTCTATGTGACCTAAAACTATTCTTAATATTCTCGTGGTTAAAACAATAGACAAGTAATCTCATGTGACTATCTCTACTAGGTCCATCTGGTTAATATCT